>NW_024100522.1:0-168780 GCF_016545835.1 Crotalus tigris
TGACCCCGGCATCAGGAATGTCCTTCCCTGTATACCAAAATGGCTCAATTTTTGAAAAGTAGAAAAAGCACCATTTTTAAGCATGAAATTTAACCCTGAATCCCATTCTGAGGTCCGTTTTTACATTTGGTTCAAAAATTTTTTTATCTCTGGAGCACAAAAATCTATGACCTCGGCATCAGGAATATCTTTCCCCGGACATTAAAACGGCTCAATTTTTGAAAACGAGAAGAAGCACCATTTTTAATCATGAAATCTAACCTTGAATCCCCTTCTGAGGTCCGTTTTTACATTTGGGTCAAAAAAAAATTGCACCTCCGAAGCACAAAAATCCGTGACCCTTGCATCAGGGATTTCCTTCCTTGGATACCAAAATGCCTCAATTTTTGAAAACTAGAAAAAGCACCATTTTTAAGCATGAAATTTAACCCCGAATCCCATTCTGAGGTCCGTTTTTACATTTGGGTCAAAAAAATACATTTCATCTCCGGAGCACAAAAATTCGTGAACCTGGCATCAGGGATTTCCTTCCCTGGATACCAAAACGGCTCAATTTTTGAAAACTAGAAAAAGCACCATTTTTAAGCATGAAATTTAACCCTGAATCCCATTCTGACGTCCGTTTTTACATTTGGGTGAAAAAAAAAATTTCATCTCTGGAGCACAAAAATCCGTGACCCCGGCATCAGGAATGTCCTTCCCTGTATACCAAAATGGCTCAATTTTTGAAAACTAGAAAAAGCACCATTTTTAAGCATGAAATTTAACCCTGAATCCCATTCTGAGGTCCGTTTTTACATTTGGTTCAAAAAATTTTTCATCTCTGGAGCACAAAAATCTATGACCTCGGCATCAGGAATATCCTTCCCCGGACACTAAAACGGCTCAATTTTTGAAAACGAGAAGAAGCACCATTTTTAAGCATGAAATTTAACATTGAATCCCCTTCTGAGGTCCGTTTTTACATTTGGGTCAAAAAAAAGATTTCATCTCCGGAGCACAAAAATCCGTGACCCCGGCATCAGGGATTTCCTTCCCTGGATACCAAAACGGCTCAATTTTTGAAAACTAGAAAAAGCACCATTTTTAAGCATGAAATTTAACCCCGAATCCCATTCTGAGGTCCGTTTTTACATTTGGGTCAAAAAAAAATATTTCATCTCCGGAGCACAAAAATCAGTGACCCCGGCATCAGGAATTTCCTTCCCCAGACACTAAAACGGCTCAATTTTTGAAAACTAGAAGAAGCACCATTTTTAAGCATGAAATTTAACCCCGAATCCCCTTCTGAGGTCCGTTTTTACATTTGGGTCAAAAAAAAATTGCACCTCCGGAGCACAAAAATCCGTGACCCTTGTATCAGGGATTTCCTTCCTTGGATACCAAAATGGCTCAATTTTTGAAAACTAGAAAAAGCACCATTTTTAAGCATGAAATTTAACCCCGAATCCCATTCTGAGGTCCGTTTTTACATGTGGGTCAAAAGAAAATATTTCATCTCCGGAGCACAAAAATCCGTGACCCCGGCATCAGGAATTTCCTTCCCCAGACACTAAAACGGCTCAATTTTTGAAAACTAGAAGAAGCACCATTTTTAAGCATGAAATTTAACCCCGAATCCCATTCTGAGGTCCGTTTTTACATTTGGGTCAAAAAAATACATTTCATCTCCGGAGCATAAAAATCCGTGACCCCGGCATCAGGGATTTTCTTCCCCGGACACTAAAACGACTCATTTTTTGAAAACTAGAGTTAGCACAATTTTAAAGCATGAAATTTAACCTTGAATCCCCTTCTGACGTCCGTTTTTACATTTGGGTCAAAAAAAAATTTAACCTCCGGAGCACAAAAATCCGTCACGCCGGCATCAGGATTTTCCTTGCCTGGACACTAAAACGGATCAATTTTGAAAACTACAATAAACACAATTTTAAAGCATGAAATTTAACCTTGAATCCCCTTCTCAGGTCCGTTTTTCCATTTGGGTCAAAAAAAAATTTCATCTCCGGAGCACAAAAATCCGTGACCCTCTCCTCAGCCATTTCCTTCCCAAGACACTAAAACCGCTCAATTTTTGAAAACTACAATAAGCACCATTTTAAAGCATTAAATTTAACCTCGAATGCCCTTCTGAGGTCCGTTTTTACATTTGGGTCGAAAAAATTTTCACCTCGGGAGCACAAAAATCCGTGACCCTTGCATCAGGGATTTCCTTCCCTGGATACCAAAACGGCTCAATTTTTGAAAACTAGAAAAAGCAACATTTTTAAGCATGAAATTTAACCCCAAATCCCTTCTGAGGTCCGTTTTTACAATTGGGTCAAAAAAAAATTTCACCTCCAGAGCACAAAAATCCGTCACGCCGGCATCAGGATTTTCCTTGCCTGGACACTAAAACGGATCAATTTTGAAAACTACAATAAACACAATTTTAAAGCATGAAATTTAACCTTGAATCCCCTTCTGAGGTCCGTTTTTACATTTGGGTCAAAATAAATTGCACCTCCGGAGCACAAAAATTCGTGAACCCGGCATCAGGGATTTCCTTCCCCGGATACTAAAAAAGCTCAATTTTTGAAAACTAGAAGAAGCACCATTTTTAAGCATGAAATTTAACCCCGAATCCCATTCTGAGGTCCGTTTTTACATTTGGGTCAAAAGAAAATATTTCATCTCCGGAGCACAAAAATCCGTGACCCCGGCATCAGGAATGTCCTTCCCTGGATACCAAAATGGCTCAATTTTTGAAAACTAGAAGAAGCACCATTTTTAAGCATGAAATTTAACCCCGAATCCCATTCTGAGGTCCGTTTTTACATTTCAGTCAAAAAAAATTTTTCATCTCCGCAGCACAAAAATCCGTGACCCCGGCATCAGGAATTTCCCTCCCTGTATACCAAAACGGCTCAATTTTTGAAAACTAGAAGAAGCACCATTTTTAAGCATGAAATTTAACCCCGAATCCCATTCTGAGGTCCGTTTTTACATTTCAGTCCAAAAAAATTTTTCATCTCAGGAGCACAAAAATCCGTGACCCCGGCATCAGGAATGTCCTTCCCTGTATACCAAAATGGCTCAATTTTTGAAAAGTAGAAAAAGCACCATTTTTAAGCATGAAATTTAACCCTGAATCCCATTCTGAGGTCCGTTTTTACATTTGGTTCAAAAATTTTTTTATCTCTGGAGCACAAAAATCTATGACCTCGGCATCAGGAATATCCTTCCAAAGACATTAAAACGGATCAATTTTTGAAAACGAGAAGAAGCACCATTTTTAAGCATGAAATTTAACCTTGAATCCTCTTCTGAGGTCCGTTTTTACATTTGGGTCAAAAAAAAACTGCACCTCCGGAGCACAAAAATCCGTGACCCTTGCATCAGGGATTTCCTTCCTTGGATACCAAAATGGCTCAATTTTTGAAAACTAGAATAAGCACAATTTTAACGCATGAAATTTAACCCCGAATCCCATTCTGCGGTCCGTTTTTACATTTGGGTCAAAAGAAAATATTTCATCTCCGGAGCACAAAAATCCGTGACCCCGGCATCAGAAATGTCCTTCCCTGGATACCAAAATGGCTCAATTTTTGAAAACTAGAAAAAGCACCATTTTTAAGCATGAAATTTAACCCCGAATCCCATTCTGAGGTCCGTTTTTACATTTGGGTCAAAAAAATACATTTCATCTCCTGAGCACAAAAATCCGTGACCCTTGCATCAGGGATTTCCTTCCCTGGATACCAAAACGGCTCAATTTTTGAAAACTAGAAAAAGCACCATTTTTAAGCATGAAATTTAACCCCAAATCCCATTCTGAGGTCCGTTTTTACAATTGGGTGAAAAAAGAATTTCACCTCCGGAGAACAAAAATCCGTCACGTCGGCATCAGGATTTTCCTTGCCTGGACACTAAAACGGATCAATTTTGAAAACTACAATAAACACAATTTTAAAGCATGAAATTTAACCTTGAATCCCCCTCTGAGGTCCGTTTTTACATTTGGGTCAAAAAAAAATTTCATCTCCGGAGCACAAAAATCCGTGACCCCGGCATCAGGAATGTCCTTCCCTGGATACCAAAATGGCTCAATTTTTGAAAACTAGAAGAAGCACCATTTTTAAGCATGAAATTTAACCCCGAATCCCATTCTGAGGTCCGTTTTTACATTTCAGTCCAAAAAAATTTTTCATCTCAGGAGCACAAATATCTACGACCTCGGCATCAGGATTATCCTTCCCCGTACACTAAAACGTCTCAATTTTTGAAAACTAGTTGAAGCACCATATTTAAGCATGAAATTTAACCCCGAATCCCATTCTGAGGTCCGTTTTTACATTTGGGTGAAAAAAAAATATTTCATCTCCGGAGCACAAAAATCCGTGACCCCGGCATCCCGGATTTCCTTCCCTGGATAACAAAACGTCTCAATTTTTGAAAACTAGAAAAAGCACCATTTTTAAGCATGAAATTTAACCCCGAATCCCATTCTGAGGTCCATTTTTACATTTGGGTCAAAAAAATATATTTCATCTCCGGAGCACAAAAATCCGTGAACCCGGCATCAGGGATTTACTTCCCTGGATACCAACACGGCTCAATTTTTTAAAACTAGAAGAAGCACCATTTTTAAGCATGAAATTTAACCCCGAATCCCATTCTGAGGTCCGTTTTTACATTTGGGTCAAAAAAATATATTTCATCTCCGGAGCATAAAAATCCGTGACCCCGGCATCAGGGATTTCCTTCCCCGGACACTAATACGACTCAATTTTTGAAAACTAGAATTAGCACAATTTTAAAGCATGAAATTTAACCTTGAATCCCCTTCTGAGGTCCGTTTTTACATTTGGGTCAAGAAAAAATTGCACCTCCGGAGCACAAAAATTCGTGACCCCGGCATCAGGGATTTCCTTCCATAGATACCAAAACGGCTCAATTTTGAAAACTAGAAAAAGCACCATTTTAAAGCACAAAATTTAACCTCGAATGCCCTTCTGCGGTCCGTTTTTACATTTGGGTCCAAAAAAAAATTGCACCTCCGGAGCACAAAAATCCGTGACCCTTGCATCAGGGATTTCCTTCCCTGGACACTAAAACGGATCAATTTTGAAAACTACAATAAACACAATTTTAAAGCATGAAATTTAACCTTGAATCCCCTTCTCAGGTCCGTTTTACATTTGGGTCAAAAAAAAATTTCATCTCCGGAGCACAAAAATCCGTGACCCTGTCCTCAGCAATTTCCTTCCCAAGACACTAAAACTGCTCAATTTTTGAAAACTACAATAAGCACCATTTTAAAGCATGAAATTTAACCTCGAATGCCCTTCTGAGGTCCGTTTTTACATTTGGGTCCAAAATAAAATTTCACCTCGGGAGCACAAAAATCCGTGACCCTTGCATCAGGGATTTCCTTCCCTGGATACCAAAACGGCTCAATTTTTGAAAACTAGAAAAAGCACCATTTTTAAGCATGAAATTTAACCCCAAATCCCATTCTGAGGTCCGTTTTTATAATTGGGTCAAAAAAAAATTTCACCTCCGGAGCACAAAAATCCGTCACGCCGGCATCAGGATTTTCCTTGCCTGGACACTAAAACGGATCAATTTTGAAAACTACAATAAACACAATTTTAAAGCATGAAATTTAACCTTGAATCCACTTCTGAGGTCCGTTTTTACATTTGGGTCAAAAAAAAATTTCATCTCCGGAGCACAAAAATCCGTGACCCTGTCCTCAGTAATTTCCTTCCCAAGGCACTAAAACCGCTCAATTTTTGAAAACTACAATAAGCACCATTTTAAAGCATGAAATTTAACCTTGAATCCCCTTCTGAGGTCCGTTTTTACATTTGGGTCAAAAAAAAATTGCACCTCCAGAGCACAAAAATCCGTGACCCTTGCATCAGGGATTTCCTTCCTTGGATACCAAAACGGCTCAATTTTTGAAAACTAGAAGAAGCACCATTGTTAAGCATGAAATTTAACCCCGAATCCCATTCTGAGGTCCGTTTTTACATTTGGGTCAAAAAAAAATTTCATCTCCGGAGCACAAAAATCCGTGACCCCGGCATTCAGGATTTCCTTTATCCTGATAACAAAAACGTCTCAATTTTTGAAAACTTAGAAAAAGCACCATTTTTAAGCATGAAATTTAAACCCTAGAAATCCCATTGCTGAGGTCGTTTTTACATTTGTTCAAAAATTTTTCATCTCTGGGCACAAAATCTATGACCTTCGGCATCAGTATATCCTTTCCCAGACACTAAAACGGCTCAATTTTTGAAAACTAGAATAAGCACCATTTTTAAGCATGAAATTTAACATTGAATCCCCTTCTGAGGTCCGTTTTTACATTTGGGTCAAAAAAAAGATTTCATCTCCGGAGCACAAAAATCCGTGACCCCGGCATCAGGATTTTCCTTGCCTGGACACTAAAACGGATCAATTTTGAAAACTACAATAAACACAATTTTAAAGCATGAAATTTAACCTTGAATCCCCTTCTGAGGTCAGTTTTTACATTTGGGTCAAAATAAATTGCACCTCCGGAGCACAAATATCCGTGACCCCGGAATCAGGGATTTCCTTCCCCGGATACTAAAAAAGCTCAATTTTTGAAAACTACAATAAACACAATTTTAAGCATGAAATTTAACCCCGAATCCCATTCTGAGGTCCGTTTTTACATTCGGGTCAAAAAAAATTTTTCATCTCCAGAGCACAAAAATCCGGGTCCCCGGCATGAGGAATTTCCTTCCCTGGATACCAAAACGGCTCAATTTTTGAAAAGTAGAAAAAGCACCATTTTTAAGCATGAAATTTACCCCCGAATCCCATTCTGAGATCCGTTTTTACATTTCAGTGAAAAAAAAAATTTAATCTCCGGAGCACAAAAATCCGTGACCCCGGCATCAGGGATTTCCTTGCTGTACCAGCTAAAACTGATCAATTTTGAAAACTACATAAACACCAATTTTAAAATCATTTAATTTAACCTTGAATCCCCTCTTCAGGTCCGTTTTTCCATTTGGGTCAAAAAAAACTTTCATCTCCGTAGCAACAAAAATCCGTGACGCACTGTCCTCATAGTCAATTTTCCCTCCCAACACTAAAACGGATCAATTTTGAAAACTACAATAAACACAATTTTAAAGCATGAAATTTAACCTTGAATCCCCTTCTTAGGTCCGTTTTTACATTTGGGTCAAAAAAAAATTGAACCTCCGGAGCACAAAAATCCGTGACCCTTGCATCAGGGATTTCCTTCCTTGGATACCAAAACGGCTCAATTTTTGAAAACTAGAAAAAGCACCATTTTTAAGCATGAAATTTAACCCCGAATCCCATTCTGAGGTCCGTTTTTACATTTGGGTCAAAAAAAAAATTTCATCTCCGGAGCACAAAAATCCGTGACCCCGGCATCAGGAATTTCCTTCCCTGGATAACAAAACGTCTCAATTTTTGAAAACTAGAAAAAGCACCATTTTTAAGCATGAAATTTAACCCTGAATCCCATTCTGAGGTCCGTTTTTACATTTGGTTCAAAAAAATTTTCATCTCTGGAGCACAAAAATCTATGACCTCGGCATCAGGAATATCCTTCCCCGGACACTAAAACGGCTCAATTTTTGAAAACGAGAAGAAGCACCATTTTTAAGCATGAAATTTAACATTGAATCCCCTTCTGAGGTCCGTTTTTACATTTGGGTCAAAAAAAAATTGCACCTCCGGAGCACAAAAATCCGTGACCCTTGTATCAGGGATTTCCTTCCTTGGATACCAAAATGGCTCAATTTTTGAAAACTAGAAAAAGCACCATTTTTAAGCATGAAATTTAACCCCGAATCCCATTCTGAGGTCCGTTTTTACATTTGGGTCAAAAAAAATATTTCATCTCCGGAGCACAAACATCTGTGACCCCGGCATCAGGAATTTCCTTCCCCAGACACTAAAACGGCTCAATTTTTGAAAACTAGAAGAAGCACCATTTTTAAGCATGAAATTTAACCCCGAATCCCATTCTGAGGTCCGTTTTTACATTTGGGTCAAAAAAATACATTTCATCTCCGGAGCATAAAAATCCGTGACCCCGGCATCAGGGATTTCCTTCCCCGGACACTAAAACGACTCATTTTTTGAAAACTAGAGTTAGCACAATTTTAAAGCATGAAATTTAACCTTGAATCCCCTTCTGACGTCCGTTTTTACATTTGGGTCAAAAAAAAATTTAACCTCCGGAGCACAAAAATCCGTCACGCCGGCATCAGGATTTTCCTTGCCTGGATCAATTTTGAAACGGATCAATTTTGAAAACTACAATAAACACAATTTTAAAGCATGAAATTTAACCTTGAATCCCCTTCTCAGGTCCGTTTTTCCATTTGGGTCAAAAAAAAATTTCATCTCCGGAGCACAAAAATCCGTGACCCTGTCCTCAGCCATTTCCTTCCCAAGACACTAAAACCGCTCAATTTTTGAAAACTACAATAAGCACCATTTTAAAGCATTAAATTTAACCTCGAATGCCCTTCTGAGGTCCGTTTTTACATTTGGGTCCAAAAAAAAATTTCACCTCGGGAGCACAAAAATCCGTGACCCTTGCATCAGGGATTTCCTTCCCTGGATACCAAAACGGCTCAATTTTTGAAAACTAGAAAAAGCACCATTTTTAAGCATGAAATTTAACCCCAAATCCCATTCTGAGGTCCGTTTTTACAATTGGGTCAAAAAAAAATTTCATCTCCGGAGCACAAAAATCCGTCACGCCGGCATCAGGATTTTCCTTGCCTGGACACTAAAACGGATCAATTTTGAAAACTACAATAAACACAATTTTAAAGCATGAAATTTAACCTTGAATCCCCTTCTGAGGTCCGTTTTTACATTTGGGTCAAAAAAAAATTGCACCTCCGGAGCACAAAAATCCGTGACCCTTGCATCAGGGATTTCCTTCCTTGGATACCAAAACGGCTCAATTTTTGAAAACTAGAAGAAGCACCATTTTTAAGCATGAAATTTAACCCCGAATCCCATTCTGAGGTCCGTTTTTACATTTGGGTCAAAAGAAAATATTTCATCTCCGGAGCACAAAAATCCGTGACCCCGGCATCAGGAAAGTCCTTCCCTTGATACCAAAATGGCTCAATTTTTGAAAACTAGAAGAAGCACCATTTTTAAGCATGAAATTTAACCCCGAATCCCATTCTGAGGTCTGTTTTTACATTTTAGTCCAAAAAAATTTTTCATCTCCGGAGCACAAAAATCCGTGACCCTTGCATCAGGGATTTCCTTCCTTGGATACCAAAACGGCTCAATTTTTGAAAACTAGAAGAAGCACCATTTTTAAGCATGAAATTTAACCCCGAATCCCATTCTGAGGTCCGTTTTTACATTTCAGTCCCAAAAAATTTTTCATCTCAGGAGCACAAAATCCGTGACCCCGCCATCATGAATGTCCTCCTGTATAACCAAATGCTCATTTTTGAAAGTAGAAAAAAGCACCATTTTTAAGCATGAAATTTAACCCTGAATCCCATTCTGAGGTCCGTTTTTACATTTGGTTCAAAAATTTTTTTATCTCTGGAGCACAAAAATCTATGACCTCGGCATCAGGAATATCCTTCCAAAGACATTAAAACGGATCAATTTTTGAAAACGAGAAGAAGCACCATTTTTAAGCATGAAATTTAACCTTGAATCCTCTTCTGAGGTCCGTTTTTACATTTGGGTCAAAAAAAAACTGCACCTCCGGAGCACAAAAATCCGTGACCCTTGCATCAGGGATTTCCTTCCTTGGATACCAAAATGGCTCAATTTTTGAAAACTAGAATAAGCACAATTTTAACGCATGAAATTTAACCCCGAATCCCATTCTGCGGTCCGTTTTTACATTTGGGTCAAAAGAAAATATTTCATCTCCGGAGCACAAAAATCCGTGACCCCGGCATCAGAAATGTCCTTCCCTGGATACCAAAATGGCTCAATTTTTGAAAACTAGAAAAAGCACCATTTTTAAGCATGAAATTTAACCCCGAATCCCATTCTGAGGTCCGTTTTTGACATTTGGGTCAAAAAATACCATTTCGATCTCCTGAGGCACAAATCCTTGACCCTTGCATCAGGGATTTCCTTCCCTGGATACCAAAACGGCTCAATTTTTGAAAACTAGAAAAAGCACCATTTTTAAGCATGAAATTTAACCCCAAATCCCATTCTGAGGTCCGTTTTTACAATTGGGTGAAAAAAGAATTTCACCTCCGGAGAACAAAAATCCGTCACGCCGGCATCAGGATTTTCCTTGCCTGGACACTAAAACGGATCAATTTTGAAAACTACAATAAACACAATTTTAAAGCATGAAATTTAACCTTGAATCCCCCTCTGAGGTCCGTTTTTACATTTGGGTCAAAAAAAAATTTCATCTCCGGAGCACAAAAATCCGTGACCCTGTCCTCAGTAATTTCCTTCCCAAGACACTAAAACTGCTCAATTTTTGAAAACTAGAAGAAGCACCATTTTTAAGCATGAAATTTAACCCCGAATCCCATTCTGAAATCCGTTTTTACATTTGGGTCAAAAGAAAATATTTCATCTCCGGAGCACAAAAATCCGTGACCCCGGCATCAGGAATGTCCTTCCCTGGATACCAAAATGGCTCAATTTTTGAAAACTAGAAGAAGCACCATTTTTAAGCATGAAATTTAACCCCGAATCCCATTCTGAGGTCCGTTTTTACATTTCAGTCCAAAAAAATTTTTCATCTCAGGAGCACAAATATCTACGACCTCGGCATCAGGATTATCCTTCCCCGTACACTAAAACGTCTCAATTTTTGAAAACTAGTTGAAGCACCATATTTAAGCATGAAATTTAACCCCGAATCCCATTCTGAGGTCCGTTTTTACATTTGGGTGAAAAAAAAATATTTCATCTCCGGAGCACAAAAATCCGTGACCCCGGCATCCCGGATTTCCTTCCCTGGATAACAAAACGTCTCAATTTTTGAAAACTAGAAAAAGCACCATTTTTAAGCATGAAATTTAACCCCGAATCCCATTCTGAGGTCCATTTTTACATTTGGGTCAAAAAAATATATTTCATCTCCGGAGCACAAAAATCCGTGAACCCGGCATCAGGGATTTCCTTCCCTGGATACCAAAACGGCTCAATTTTTGAAAACTAGAAAAAGCACCATTTTTAAGCATGAAATTTAACCCCGAATCCCATTCTGAGGTCCGTTTTTACATTTGGGTCAAAAAAATATATTTCATCTCCGGAGCATAAAAATCCGTGACCCCGGCATCAGGGATTTCCTTCCCCGGACACTAATACGACTCAATTTTTGAAAACTAGAATTAGCACAATTTTAAAGCATGAAATTTAACCTTGAATCCCCTTCTGAGGTCCGTTTTTACATTTGGGTCAAAAAAAAATTGCACCTCCGGAGCACAAAAATTCGTGATCCCGGCATCAGGGATTTCCTTCCATAGATACCAAAACGGCTCAATTTTGAAAACTAGAAAAAGCACCATTTTAAAGCACAAAATTTAACCTCGAATGCCCTTCTGCGGTCCGTTTTTACATTTGGGTCCAAAAAAAAATTGCACCTCCGGAGCACAAAAATCCGTGACCCTTGCATCAGGGATTTCCTTCCCTGGACACTAAAACGGATCAATTTTGAAAACTACAATAAACACAATTTTAAAGCATGAAATTTAACCTTGAATCCCCTTCTCAGGTCCGTTTTACATTTGGGTCAAAAAAAAATTTCATCTCCGGAGCACAAAAATCCGTGACCCTGTCCTCAGCAATTTCCTTCCCAAGACACTAAAACTGCTCAATTTTTGAAAACTACAATAAGCACCATTTTAAAGCATGAAATTTAACCTCGAATGCCCTTCTGAGGTCCGTTTTTACATTTGGGTCCAAAATAAAATTTCACCTCGGGAGCACAAAAATCCGTGACCCTTGCATCAGGGATTTCCTTCCCTGGATACCAAAACGGCTCAATTTTTGAAAACTAGAAAAAGCACCATTTTTAAGCATGAAATTTAACCCCAAATCCCATTCTGAGGTCCGTTTTTATAATTGGGTCAAAAAAAAATTTCACCTCCGGAGCACAAAAATCCGTCACGCCGGCTTCAGGATTTTCCTTGCCTGGACACTAAAACGGATCAATTTTGAAAACTACAATAAACACAATTTTAAAGCATTTAATTTAACCTTGAATCCCCTTCTCAGGTCCGTTTTTCCATTTGGGTCAAAAAAAAATTTCATCTCCGGAGCACAAAAATCCGTGACCCTGTCCTCAGCAATTTCCTTCCCAAGACACTAAAACCGCTCAATTTTTGAAAACTACAATAAGCACCATTTAAAAGCATGAAATTTAACCTTGAATCCCCTTCTGAGGTCCGTTTTTACATTTGGGTCAAAAAAAAATTGCACCTCCGGAGCACAAAAATCCGTGACCCTTGCATCAGGTATTTCCTTCCTTGGATACCAAAACGGCTCGATTTTTGAAAACTATAAAAAGCACCATTTTTTAAGCATGAAATTTAACCCACGAATCCCTTCTGCAGGTCGTTTTTTACATTTGGTTCAAAAAAAAAAATTTCATCTCCGGAGCATAACAAAAATAAATCGTGATCCCCGGCATCAGGAATTTCCTTCGCCTGGATAACAAAACTTCTCAATTTTGAAAACTAGAAAAAGCACCATTTTTTAAAGCATGAAATTTAAACCTTGATCCCCTTCTGATTCCGTTTTACGATTTGGGTCAAAAAAATTTCATCTCCCGGAGCACAAAAATCCTGCTGAACCCTGCATCAGGGATTTCCTTCCCTGGATACCAAAACGGCTCAATTTTTGAAAAACTAGAAAAAGCACCATTTTTAAGCATGAAATTTAACCCCGAATCCCATTCTGAGGTCCGTTTTTACATTTGGGTCAAAAAAAAAAATTTCATCTCCGGAGCACAAAAATCCGTGACCCCGGCATCAGGAATTTCCTTCCCTGGATAACAAAACGTCTCAATTTTTGAAAACTAGAAAAAGCACCATTTTTAAGCATGAAATTTAACCTTGAATCCCCTTCTGAGGTCCGTTTTTACATTTGGGTCAAAAAAAAATTGCACCTCCGGAGCACAAAAATTCGTGACCCCGGCATCAGGGATTTCCTTCCTTGGATACCAAAACCGCTCAATTTTGAAAACTAGAAAAAGCACCATTTTAAAGCACAAAATTTAACCTCGAATGCCCTTCTGAGGTCCGTTTTTACATTTGGGTCCAAAAAAAAATTTCACCTCGGGAGCACAAAAATCCGTGACCCTTGCATCAGGGATTTCCTTCCCTGGATACCAAAACGGCTCAATTTTTGAAAACTAGAAAAAGCACCATTTTTCAGCATGAAATTTAATCCCAAATCCCATTCTGAGGTCCGTTTTTACAATTGGGTCAAAAAAAATTTCACCTCCGGAGCACAAAAATCCGTCACGCCGGCATCAGGATTTTCCTTGCCTCGACACTAAAACGGATCAATTTTGAAAACTACAATAAACACAATTTTAAAGCATGAAATTTAACCTTGAATCCCCTTCTCAGGTCCGTTTTTCCATTTGGGTCAAAAAAAAAATTCATCTCCGGAGCACAAAAATCCGTGACCCTGTCCTCAGCAATTTCCTTCCCAAGACACTAAAACCGCTCAATTTTTGAAAACTACAATAAGCACCATTTTAAAGCATGAAATTTAACCTCGAATGCCCTTCTGAGGTCCGTTTTTACATTTGGGTCCAAAATAAAATTTCACCTCGGGAGCACAAAAATCCGTGACCCTTGCATCAGGTATTTCCTTCCCTGGATACCAAAACGGCTCAATTTTTGAAAACTAGAAAAAGCACCATTTTTAAGCATGAAATTTAACCCCAAATCCCATTCTGAGGTCCGTTTTTACAATTGGGTCAAAAAAAAATTTCACCTCCGGAGCACAAAAATCCGTCACGCCGGCATCAGGATTTTCCTTGCCTGGACACTAAAACGGATCAATTTTGAAAACTAGAATTAGCACCATTTTTAAGCATGAAATTTAACCTTGAATCCCCTTCTGAGGTCCGTTTTTACATTTGGGTCAAAAAAAAAAATTCATCTCCGGAGCACAAAAATCCGTGACCCTGTCCTCAGTAATTTCCTTCCCAAGACACTAAAACCGCTCAATTTTTGAAAACTACAATAAACACCATTTAAAAGCATGAAATTTAACCTTGAATCCCCTTCTGAGGTCCGTTTTTACATTTGGGTCAAAAAAAAATTGCACCTCTGGAGCACAAAAATCCGTGAACCCGGCATCAGGGATTTCCTTCCCTGGATACCAAAACGGCTCAATTTTTGAAAACTAGAAAAAGCACCATTTTTAAGCATGAATTTAACCCCGAATCCCATTCTGAGGTCCGTTTTTACATTTGGGTCAAAAAAAAATTTTTCATCTCCGGAGCACAAAAATCCGTGACTCCGGCATCCGGGATTTCCTTCCCTGGATAACAGAACGTCTCAATTTTTGAAAACTAGAAAAAGCACCATTTTTAAGCATGAAATTTAACCCCGAATCCCATTCTGAGGTCCGTTTTTACATTTGGGTCAAAAAAAAAATTTCATCTCCGGAGCACAAAAATCCGTGACCCCGGCATCAGGAATTTCCTTCCCTGGACACTAAAAGAGCTCAATTTTTGAAAACTAGAATAAGCACAATTTTAAAGCATGAAATTTAACCTTGAATCCCCTTCTGAGGTCCATTTTTACATTTGGGTCAAAAAAAAAATTTCATCTCCGGAGCACAAAAATCCGTGACCCCGGCATCAGGAATTTCCTTCCCCAGACACTAAAACGGCTCAATTTTGAAAACTAGAAAAAGCACCATTTAAAGCACGAAGTTTAATCCTGAATCCCATTCTGAGGTCCGTTTTTACATTTGGGTCAAAAAAAAATTTCATCTCCGGAGCACAAAAATCCGTGAACCCGGCATCAGGGATTTCCTTCCCTGGATACCAAAACGTCTCAATTTTTGAAAACTAGAAAAAGCACCATTTTTAAGCATGAAATTTAACCTTGAATCCCCTTCTGAGGTCCGTTTTTACATTTGGGTCAAAAAAAAATTGCACCTCCGGAGCACAAAAATTCGTGACCCCGGCATCAGGGATTTCCTTCCTTGGATACCAAAACGGCTCAATTTTGAAAACTAGAAAAAGCACCCTTTTAAAGCACAAAATTTAACCTCGAATGCCCTTCTGAGGTCCGTTTTTACATTTGGGTCCAAAAAAAATTTTCACCTCGGGAGCACAAAAATCCGTGACCCTTGCATCAGGGATTTCCTTCCCTGGATACCAAAACGGCTCAATTTTTGAAAACTAGAAAAAGCACCATTTTTAAGCATGAAATTTAATCCCAAATCCCATTCTGAGGTCCGTTTTTACAATTGGGTCAAAAAAAATTTCACCTCCGGAGCACAAAAATCCGTCACGCCGGCATCAGGATTTTCCTTGCCTGGACACTAAAACGGATCAATTTTGAAAACTACAATAAACACAATTTTAAAGCATGAAATTTAACCCCGAATCCCATTCTGAGGTCCGTTTTTACAATTGGGTCAAAAAAAAATTTCACCTCCGGAGCACAAAAATCCGTCACGCCGGCATCAGGATTTTCCTTGCCTGGACACTAAAACGGATCAATTTTGAAAACTACAATAAACACAATTTTAAAGCATGAAATTTAACCTTGAACCCCTTCTGAGGTCCGTTTTTACATTTGGGTCAAAAAAAAAATTTCATCTCCGGAGCAGAAAAATCCGTGACCCTGTCCTCAGTAATTTCCTTCCCAAGACACTAAAACCGCTCAATTTTTGAAAACTACAATAAGCACCATTTAAAAGCATGAAATTTAACCTTGAATCCCCTTCTGAGGTCCGTTTTTACATTTGGGTCAAAAAAAAATTGCACCTCCGGAGCACAAAAATCCGTGACCCTTGCATCAGGGATTTCCTTCCTTGGATACCAAAACGGCTCAATTTTTGAAAACTAGAAAAAGCACCATTTTTAAGCATGAATTTAACCCCGAATCCCATTCTGAGGTCCGTTTTTACATTTGGGTCAAAAAAAAATTTTTCATCTCCGGAGCACAAAAATCCGTGACTCCGGCATCCGGGATTTCCTTCCCTGGATAACAGAACGTCTCAATTTTTGAAAACTAGAAAAAGCACCATTTTTAAGCATGAAATTTAACCCCGAATCCCATTCTGAGGTCCGTTTTTACCTTTGGGTCAAAAAAAAAAATTTCATCTCCGGAGCACAAAAATCCGTGACCCCGCCATCAGGAATTTCCTTCCCCGGACACTAAAACAGCTCAATTTTTGAAAACTAGAATAAGCACAATTTTAAAGCATGAAATTTAACCTTGAATCCCCTTCTGAGGTCCATTTTTACATTTGGGTCAAAAAAAAAATTTCATCTCCGGAGCACAAAAATCCGTGACCCCGGCATCAGGAATTTCCTTCCCCAGACACTAAAACGGCTCAATTTTGAAAACTAGAAAAAGCACCATTTAAAGCACGAAGTTTAATCCTGAATCCCATTCTGAGGTCCGTTTTAACATTTGGGTCAAAAAAAAATTTCATCTCCGGAGCACAAAAATCCGTGAACCCGGCATCAGGGATTTCCTTCCCTGGATACCAAAACGTCTCAATTTTTGAAAACTAGAAAAAGCACCATTTTTAAGCATGAAATTTAACCTTGAATCCCCTTCTGAGGTCCGTTTTTACATTTGGGTCAAAAAAAAATTGCACCTCCGGAGCACAAAAATTCGTGACCCCGGCATCAGGGATTTCCTTCCTTGGATACCAAAACGGCTCAATTTTGAAAACTAGAAAAAG
Source organism: Crotalus tigris (assembly GCF_016545835.1). NCBI lineage: Eukaryota > Metazoa > Chordata > Lepidosauria > Squamata > Viperidae > Crotalus > Crotalus tigris. Next base: position 16,918 of record NW_024100522.1, read on the forward strand.
CACCCTTTTAAAGCACAAAATTTAACCTCGAATGCCCTTCTGAGGTCCGTTTTTACATTTGGGTCCAAAAAAATTTTTCACCTCGGGAGCACAAAAATCCGTGACCCTTGCATCAGGGATTTCCTTCCCTGGATACCAAAACGGCTCAATTTTTGAAAACTAGAAAAAGCACCATTTTTAAGCATGAAATTTAATCCCAAATCCCATTCTGAGGTCCGTTTTTACAATTGGGTCAAAAAAAATTTCACCTCCGGAGCACAAAAATCCGTCATGCCGGCATCAGGATTTTCCTTGCCTGGACACTAAAACGGATCAATTTTGAAAACTACAATAAACACAATTTTAAAGCATGAAATTTAACCCCGAATCCCATTCTGAGGTCCGTTTTTACAATTGGGTCAAAAAAAAATTTCACCTCCGGAGCACAAAAATCCATCACGCCGGCATCAGGATTTTCCTTGCCTGGACACTAAAACGGATCAATTTTGAAAACTACAATAAACACAATTTTAAAGCATGAAATTTAACCTTGAACCCCTTCTGAGGTCCGTTTTTACATTTGGGTCAAAAAAAAAATTTCATCTCCGGAGCAGAAAAATCCGTGACCCTGTCCTCAGTAATTTCCTTCCCAAGACACTAAAACCGCTCAATTTTTGAAAACTACAATAAGCACCATTTAAAAGCATGAAATTTAACCTTGAATCCCCTTCTGAGGTCCGTTTTTACATTTGGGTCAAAAAAAAATTGCACCTCCGGAGCACAAAAATCCGTGACCCTTGCATCAGGGATTTCCTTCCTTGGATACCAAAACGGCTCAATTTTTGAAAACTAGAAAAAGCACCATTTTTAAGCATGAATTTAACCCCGAATCCCATTCTGAGGTCCGTTTTTACATTTGTGGTCAAAAAAAAAATATTCATCTCCGAGCACAAAAATCCGTGCTCCGGCATCCAGGGATTTTCCCTTCCTGGATAACAGAACTCTCATTTGAAACTAGAAAAAGCAAGCACCATTTTTAAGCATGAAATTTAAACCCCGAATCCATTTCTGATTCCCCGTTTTTTACATTTGGGTTTTTTTTTCAAAAAAAAAATTTCATCTCCGGATCACAAAAAATCCGTGACCCCGGCATCCAGGAATTTCCTTCCGCTGGACACTACAAGAGCCAATTTTTTGGAAACTAGAATAAGCAACAATTTTAAAGCATGAAATTTTAACCTTGAATCCCCTTCTGAAGTGTCCATTTTTTACATTTGGGTCAAAAAAAAAATTTCATCTCCGGAGCACAAAAATCCGTGACCCCGGCATCAGTAATTTCCTTCCCCAGACACTAAAACGACTCAATTTTGAAAACTAGAAAAAGCACCATTTTAAGCATGAAATTAACCCCGAATCACATTCTGAGGTCCATTTTTACATTTGGGTCAAAAAAAATTTTTCATCTCCAGAGCACAAAAATCCGTGACCCCGGCATGAGGAATTTCCTTCCCTGGATACCAAAAACGGCTCAATTTTTGAAAACTAGAAGAAGCACCATTTTTAAGCATGAAATTTAACCCCGAATCCCATTCTGAGGTCCGTTTTTACATTTTAGTCAAAAAAAATTTTTCATCTCAGGAGCACAAAAAATCCATGACCCCGGCATCAGGAATTTACTTCCCTGGATAAACAAAAAGTCTCAATTTTTGGAAAACTAGAAAAAGCACCATTTTTAAGCATGAAATTGAACTTGAATTCCCTTCTGAGGTCCGTTTTTACATTTTGGGTTCAAAAAAACATATTCATACTCCGGAGCACAAAAATCCGTGACCCGGCATCCGGGATTTCCTTCCCGGGCTAACAAACGTTGCTCAATTTTTGAAAATAGAAAAAGCACCATTTTAAGCATGAAATTTAACCTTGAATCCCCTTCTCAGGTCCGTTTTACATTTGGGTCAAAAAAAAATTTCATCTCCGGAGCACAAAAATCCGTGACCCTGTCCTCATTTCCTTCCCAAGACACTAAAACCGCTCAATTTTTGAAAACTACAATAAGCACCATTTTAAAGGAAATTTAACCTCGAATGCCCTTCTGAGGTCCGTTTTTACATTTGGGTCCAAAAAAATTTCACCTCGGGAGCACAAAAATCCGTGACCCTTGCATCAGGGATTTCCTTCCCTGGATACCAAAACGGCTCAATTTTTGAAAACTAGAAAAAGCACCATTTTTAAGCATGAAATTTAACCCCAAATCCCATTCTGAGGTCCGTTTTTACAATTGGGTCAAAAAAAAATTTCACCTCCGGAGCACAAAAATCCGTCACGCCGGCATCAGGATTTTCCTTGCCTGGACACTAAAACGGATCAATTTTGAAAACTACAATAAACACAATTTTAAAGCATGAAATTTAACCTTGAATCCCCTTCTGAGGTCCGTTTTTACATTTGGGTCAAAAAAAAAATTCATCTCCGGAGCACAAAAATCCGTGACCCTGTCCTCAGTAATTTCCTTCCCAAGACACTAAAACCGCTCAATTTTTGAAAACTACAATAAGCACCATTTAAAAGCATGAAATTTAACCTTGAATCCCCTTCTGAGGTCCGTTTTTACATTTGGGTCAAAAAAAAATTGCACCTCTGGAGCACAAAAATCCGTGAACCCGGCATCAGGGATTTCCTTCCCTGGATACCAAAACGGCTCAATTTTTGAAAACTAGAAAAAGCACCATTTTTAAGCATGAATTTAACCCCGAATCCCATTCTGAGGTCCGTTTTTACATTTGGGTCAAAAAAAAATTTTTCATCTCCGGAGCACAAAAATCCGTGACTCCGGCATCCGGGATTTCCTTCCCTGGATAACAGAACGTCTCATTTTTGAAAACTAGAAAAAGCACCATTTTTAAGCATGAAATTTAACCCCGAATCCCATTCTGAGGTCCGTTTTTACATTTGGGTCAAAAAAAAATTTCATCTCCGGAGCACAAAAATCCGTGACCCCGGCATCAGGAATTTCCTTCCCTGGACACTAAAACGGCTCAATTTTTGAAAACTAGAAAAAGCACCATTTAAAGCACGAATTTTAATCCTGAATCCCATTCTGAGGTCCGTTTTTACATTTGGGTCAAAAAAAAATTTCATCTCCGGAGCACAAAAATCCGTGAACCCGGCATCAGGGATTTCCTTCCCTGGATACCAAAACGTCTCAATTTTTGAAAACTAGAAAAAGCACCATTTTTAAGCATGAAATTTAACCTTGAATCCCCTTCTGAGGTCCGTTTTTACATTTGGGTCAAAAAAAAATTGCACCTCCGGAGCACAAAAATTCGTGACCCCGGCATCAGGGATTTCCTTCCTTGGATACCAAAACGGCTCAATTTTGAAAACTAGAAAAAGCACCCTTTTAAAGCACAAAATTTAACCTCGAATGCCCTTCTGAGGTCCGTTTTTACATTTGGGTCCAAAAAAAATTTTCACCTCGGGAGCACAAAAATCCGTGACCCTTGCATCAGGGATTTCCTTCCCTGGATACCAAAACGGCTCAATTTTTGAAAACTAGAAAAAGCACCATTTTTAAGCATGAAATTTAATCCCAAATCCCATTCTGAGGTCCGTTTTTACAATTGGGTCAAAAAAAATTTCACCTCCGGAGCACAAAAATCCGTCACGCCGGCATCAGGATTTTCCTTGCCTGGACACTAAAACGGATCAATTTTGAAAACTACAATAAACACAATTTTAAAGCATGAAATTTAACCCCGAATCCCATTCTGAGGTCCGTTTTTACAATTGGGTCAAAAAAAAATTTCACCTCCGGAGCACAAAAATCCGTCACGCCGGCATCAGGATTTTCCTTGCCTGGACACTAAAACGGATCAATTTTGAAAACTACAATAAACACAATTTTAAAGCATGAAATTTAACCTTGAACCCCTTCTGAGGTCCGTTTTTACATTTGGGTCAAAAAAAAAATTTCATCTCCGGAGCAGAAAAATCCGTGACCCTGTCCTCAGTAATTTCCTTCCCAAGACACTAAAACCGCTCAATTTTTGAAAACTACAATAAGCACCATTTAAAAGCATGAAATTTAACCTTGAATCCCCTTCTGAGGTCCGTTTTTACATTTGGGTCAAAAAAAAATTGCACCTCCGGAGCACAAAAATCCGTGACCCTTGCATCAGGGATTTCCTTCCTTGGATACCAAAACGGCTCAATTTTTGAAAACTAGAAAAAGCACCATTTTTAAGCATGAATTTAACCCCGAATCCCATTCTGAGGTCCGTTTTTACATTTGGGTCAAAAAAAAATATTTCATCTCCGGAGCACAAAAATCCGTGACTCCGGCATCCGGGATTTCCTTCCCTGGATAACAGAACGTCTCAATTTTTGAAAACTAGAAAAAGCACCATTTTTAAGCATGAAATTTAACCCCGAATCCCATTCTGAGGTCCGTTTTTACATTTGGGTCAAAAAAAAAATTTCATCTCCGGAGCACAAAAATCCGTGACCCCGGCATCAGGAATTTCCTTCCCTGGACACTAAAAGAGCTCAATTTTTGAAAACTAGAATAAGCACAATTTTAAAGCATGAAATTTAACCTTGAATCCCCTTCTGAGGTCCATTTTTACATTTGGGTCAAAAAAAAAATTTCATCTCCGGAGCACAAAAATCCGTGACCCCGGCATCAGGAATTTCCTTCCCCAGACACTAAAACGGCTCAATTTTGAAAACTAGAAAAAGCACCATTTTAAAGCACGAAGTTTAATCCTGAATCCCATTCTGAGGTCCGTTTTTACATTTGGGTCAAAAAAAAATTTCATCTCCGGAGCACAAAAATCCGTGAACCCGGCATCAGGGATTTCCTTTCCTGGATACCAAAACGGATCAATTTTGAAAACTACAATAAACACATTTTTAAAGCATGAAATTTAACCTTGAATCCCCTTCTCAGGTCCGTTTTTCCATTTGGGTCAAAAAAAAATATTTCATCTCCGGAGCACAAAAATCCGTGACCCTGTCCTCAGCAATTTCCTTCCCAAGACACTAAAACCGCTCAATTTTTGAAAACTACAATAAGCACCATTTAAAAGCATGAAATTTAACCTTGAATCCCCTTCTGAGGTCCGTTTTTACATTTGGGTCAAAAAAAAATTGCACCTCCGGAGCACAAAAATCCGTGACCCTTGCATCAGGTATTTCCTTCCTTGGATACCAAAACGGCTCAATTTTTGAAAACTAGAAAAAGCACCATTTTTAAGCATAAAATTTAACCCCGAATCCCATTCTGAGGTCCGTTTTTACATTTGGGTCAAAAAAAAAATTTCATCTCCGGAGCACAAAAATCCGTGACCCCGGCATCAGGAATTTCCTTCCCCGGACACTAAAACAGCTCAATTTTTGAAAACTAGAATAAGCACAATTTTAAAGCATGAAATTTAACCTTGAATCCCCTTCTGAGGTCCATTTTTACATTTGGGTCAAAAAAAAAATTTCATCTCCGGAGCAGAAAAATCCGTGACCCCGGCATCAGGAATTTCCTTCCCCAGACACTAAAACGGCTCAATTTTGAAAACTAGAAAAAGCACCATTTTAAAGCACGAAGTTTAATCCTGAATCCCATTCTGAGGTCCGTTTTTACATTTGGGTCAAAAAAAAATTTCATCTCCGGAGCACAAAAATCCGTGACCCCGGCATCAGTAATTTCCTTCCCCAGACACTAAAACGGCTCAATTTTTGAAAACTAGAATAAGCACCATTTTAAAGCATGAAATTGAACCTTGAATCCCCTTCTGAGATCCATTTTTACATTTGGTTGAAAAAAAAATTGCAGCTCCGGAGCACAAAAATCCGTGCCCCTTGCATCAGGGATTTCCTTCCCTGGATACCAAAATGGCTCAATTTTTGAAAAAGGGGCGTTGTCTTACCTGAATGCCTTTTCTCAGCATGATGATGGAGAATCCACGGATGGGTTGTCTTAATCTATCTTCTCCAATTAGACTTAGTCTGAAATTTAGTACCGCCCCCTCTGTGCCAACTGCACCCCAGTTTTAAGCTAAGGCGATACTCAGACTTTAATCCGACGCGTCTGAACAATATGGGAACCAGGCCAACTGACCTAATGGGAGGGAGTGGATTCTCCATCATCATGCTGAGAAAAGGCATTCAGGTAAGACAACGCCCCTTTCTCCATCATGATTGGATGGAGAACCCACGGATGGGACATACCAAAGCCCTGTGTCCCTAGGGTGGGGATTTAGATTGGGCCTGGGTCCCATCCAACGTTAATGTGTGTTCTAGAACTTTGCGGCCAAATGAAGCCGTAGAAGATGCATATACATCCCTCTTGTAGTGACAGACAAAGGAAGAGGGCGATGCCCATGTTGCTGCTCTACAAATTCCCTCTACGTAGGCCTGAGTAGACCAGGCAGCTGTAGTAGCTGCGCCCCGGTTGAATGGGCCATGATATGCCTGGGATCTCGCAGTGACTGAGACTGGTATGCCAGAGAAATACAAACTCTAATCCACCTGCGTATTGTGGTTGAAGAAACCTTCTGACCTAGTGATGAAGGGTGATAGGACACAAACAGAGCCTCTGTTCTGTGGAAAGATGAGGTTCTCTGTATATAACAATATAAGCCCTGCGCACATCCAATTTGTTCCACTGAACCTCTATGTCATTAGATGGGTTAGGACAGAAGTCCGGCAAAACTATTTCCTGAGATCTAGGATACAAGGACTTGACCTTAGGCACGAAGGAGGGGCCTAGCCTAAGGATTACCCTGTCCTTATGGAACGTACACAGGTCCTTCCTCACTGAAGAGTAGCCAGTTCAGATATCCTTCTCGCTGAAGTTACAGCAACAAGAAATTCCACCTTCATCGATAACTGTTTAAACAAACCAGTGCCAATAGTTCAAAGGGTGCGAAACAAGAGCCTATAAACCTGAAGAAGATCCCACGAGGGGTATCTATGTACAGTTGATGGTCTGACGTTGTTAGCTCCTTTTAGGAAGGAGCGTATCATAGGGTAATGTGTTAAGGATTCATTGCCACAGGAAATAACTGTGGCAAGTGCTGCTACCTGCCTGCGGATGGTGCTTGTGGAAAGCCCTTTGTCTAGACCATCCCTCAGGAACTCCAAGATAACTGGCATTGAAACTGCCAAAAGGTCAATTTTTCGAACTGAACACCAATTACAGGAGTCTCTCCATGTGGCATCGTATATTCTATTCGTCGAGGGTTGCCTGGATTGCTGAATCATAGCTATGACCCTTGACGAATATGAGTCTCAGCCTAAGGCCTGCCTCTCAAGTGCCAGACGGTTAACTGGAGTCATTGAGGGTCTGGATGGCGTAGTTCCCCCTGAATGTGGGAGATGCGATTTGCTGGGATCCTCCATGGAGATGATGCGGAGAGCTCCATCAGGTCGGCGACCAAGAGCGTCTCGGCCAATGCAGCGCAACCAGGAGGACCTCTGCTTGTTCGCGAAGGATCTTCCTGATCGTGGCAGGAAGAAACGGCAGAGGAGGGAAGGCATAGAGCAGTTCCCTGGGCCAGGGACTGCGGAGCGCATCTGTTCCCTCCGCTGATGGAGGTGGGAACCCGGAAAGGAATCTGGGAAGTTGTGAGTTGGTGGGGGAGGCAAAAGGTCTAAGGTTGGGGAACCAAACCTGTCCACGATCTCTCTGAACACCTTCGGATCCAGCTGCCATTCGGAATGGTCCATGGTTGCTCAGCTCAGTGAGTCCACCTGCTGGTTGGTCACTCCGGATATGTGCTCCGCCCTGATGGAGGCAAGATTCAGTTCCGCCCAGGACCCCAGCAATTTGGCCTCCTGCATGAGAGGCCTGGACCTTGTCCCCCCTTGTCTGTTGACGTGGGCCTTGGCTGTAATGTTGTCAGTTAAAATCAGGACATGTTGGCCCTGTACTATATCGGTGAATCCCTTTAGGGCCATATGTATGGCTCTGAGTTCCAGCCAGTTTATATTGTTCTTTAGGTCCTGTTTGGACCACCGACCTTGAGCCCAGTGCGTGTGGAGGTGTGCCCCCCACCCAAACAGGCTTGCATCTGTGGTAATGGTAATCCTGTCTGGTTCTAATACTGCTCCCCGTGACAGCGCCGGGGAGTCCCACCATTGAAGGGAGTTCAAGTCTCTGAAATGGAAGGAGAAGCCATGTAATTCTCTGGCATGGAGGCGTGCCCATGGCACAATTTGCACGCAGGACACCGTCTTCCCCAGTAGCTGTGATAGGGAGGCCAATGTGACTACTCTGGCCCTTTGGATCCGACGTACAAGAGTCTGAATAGAGTTCCTTCGGTCCTGAAATAGGTAGACCATACAATTGTCCATGTCTATAACAGCGCCCAAATGGAGGAGCCGGGTTGTTGTATGACTTTTCTGGAAATTAACAGAAAACCCGTGCTCCTGAAAGACCTTGATGGCTAGGGCGAGGTCTGACTGAGCGTTTCGGAATGATGATGACTGAATTAGTATGTCATCTAAATAGCATTGAATTCTGATTGGAATTTGTCTAAGGTGGGCTGCGAGCACTGCCAGTACCTTGTAAATACCCTCGGTGTCAATGAGAGGCCAAATGGTAGCGTTCTGTACTGGTAGTGGGCATAGCTGAATCTGAGGAATTTGCGGTGGTTAGGAAACATGTCTCAGTTAGGTCTATTGAGGTAAGAAAGTCACCTTGCCTGATGCTGGCCAGGATTGATTGAAGTGGTTGCATCTTAAACTTCTTATACCTCAAGTAAGGTTTAGATCTTTCAAGTCTAAGATTGCTCTCCAGCCCCCCCCCCAAGTCTTAGGGATGACGAAGAGGTTTGAGTAAAACCTTCGTCCTTCTTGGTCTTGTGTACTGGTTCAATTGCTCGTATTTGTAATAAATGAGCTATGGCCTCTGACATAAAGTCAGCCCTGGACCTGCTCGTTGGGATAGGGCAAGAGCGGAATTTGTCAGGTGGTTGAGAACAAAATTCTAGTCTCAAACCTTGCGTGACAGTGTCTAACACCCATGCATCTGTAGTGATGGCTGTCCAAGTGCTGGAATAAGGGGCCAGCCGGCATCTGTAGTGGTGACTGCCCAAGTGCTGGAATAAGGGGCCAGCTGGCTTCCTATGGGAAGTGAGACTGTGAGATCACTTGCCTCGTTTAGAGGAACGGCCCCTTGGCCTTGAAGGGGCCGCTTGGCCTGGATCTGTGGTCTGCTTCTGCATGCTGAACGATCCTGCTGTCGTTCTTGTCTCTGAAAGGAATAGAGGGATGCCTGGGCCCAGTCCCAGGATGGAGCTGGTTGAAAGGCAGCCTCCTGTAACTGCTCTGTGACATGAGTTAACCAGAGTTTTACGTTTGTCCTTACCTTCAGTTAAGTATGGTTCTAGTGCCTTACCAAAGAGATGTCCACCTGTGTAAGGTTTAGAGGCCAGACGCCACTTGGTCTTGGTGTCTGCTCGCCAATTCCTGGGCCAAAGGAGCCTTCGTGCTGAGATGTCTGCAGCGATGGACTGGCAGTGTATCTAGCCATGTGCAGAGAAGCGTCGGCTAGGTACTGGGATGTAGCCACTAACTTACCCAGATTTTGGTGAGCTCTGAGCTGGTCCGGAGGGATCCTGTCCTGGAGCTCACGTAACCCAAGGGCTGAAGCCCTGGCGAAGAAGGCCATGGACGTTGCCGCCTTTGTTGCCCAGGCTGATGCCAGATGGGAACTACGCAATGCGGAGTCAATCTTTTTATCCTCCGCCCTAAGTGCCTCATTTATGTCCCCAGGGATGTTAGCATTGGGAAACAATGAGTTCAAGGCTCATCAATCTCAGGAATCTCCAATAGGGAGGCCAGAGAACGGGCAACATTGAATAATGTTCCCTCTACTGCACTGGGGCTTAAGAAAGATCCTAAGTTCTCCCATTGTTCTTGAACTATATTCAGAAAAAGGGGAGGGCAGGGAATATTGTTCTGTGAGACTGAGGGCTCGGTGTATATGGCGTGGGGACCCTTGGACGTTGTAGTTGGGGTCTCCTGTTCTTGGGGGAGGTTTGCAGTAGTGCAGGCCCTGAGTAGCAGGGAATTAAAGAATGAATGGTCAAAGAGACCGACAGGAGGGGTGGGGTCAGAGGGAGTGATGCCCTCGTCCTCAAACAAAATCAGGCCAGATTGTTCAGCCCCTGTAGATTCCAAATCTGATGAGGGATCCTCCATCAAATCTGGAGATTGTGGATGATACGTGGCCTGGGGGGGTGGCTGTGGGATGTTGGAGGCCATAAACTGAGCCACAGCCTGGGCTATCGTGGACTGAAGGAGGTCCAGGTTCAAGGCCTGGTTCTCAGGAGGGCGAAGCCCTGCTGCAGTGGGGGTGAACGTGGCCTGGGATCCTGGGGTGTCCTGGTTGGTTGTGCCCCTCCCTGGGTCCACTCTTGTGATTAAATCTAATTGGGGAATTCCCCTGGGGGAAGACCAGGCCCCTGGGGCTGAGGCACAATGTGAGGAAAGGGGTTCAAAAATGGACCTTCCCATCGTGCCTGTCAGATCTGGGGAGGCCGCTCTCAGTCTTTGGGACTCCTCCTCCCTCTGTGGCTCCCTGCTTGGCCGGGCTCGCTTGGTGGTGTTCTTTCCACTTGCCTCTGTTTGGCGTTTCCTCTTGGCCGGCTCACTGATTTTCTCTGCCATGATGAGTTGCTCTGGGCTCAACCTTGGCAAAACGCCCCCCCTCAGCACTGTAACTCACCAAGGGAGCCTGCAGAGATGATTCAGCCCGTGAGGGGGGTGGGCGGGGAATTAATGGGCACCGTGTCCCTTGGGAGTGAACAGGCCCTCCCCAGTTCAACGCTGTAGTCTCGAAGCCTTTGTCACCGGTGATGAACACTGCCTTCAGGAGAAACTCCAGGCAGTCTGGGCCTCAGTCACACACAAAATGGCTGCCGTGAGTCAATTCAAAATGGCGGCCGCAGAGTTCGCGCCCAAAAAAGGCAGTTAGAAGAAGGCCTTGAGGCCTGAGGCCTAAGCTGCGATGAGCCCTCGTTCCGAGGAATCGCTTGGGCTCCTAACGCAGCGAATGGATTCCCAAAAAAAAAGGCCATTAGAAGAAGAAGGCCTTGAGGCCTGTGGCCTAAGCTGCGATGAGCCCTTGTTCCGAGGAATCGCTTGGGCTCCTAACGCAGCGAATGGATTACAATTAGGTGAGCTGAGAGAGGCTGAGGCAGGCCGAGGCCTAGTAAGGCCTCCAGGCTCTGAAAATTGGATTGGTGCCAAAAACTTTCTCCTGCTGCTGGGGCGGTCTGCTGAGGCCGAGGGACCTAGAAAAGGCTCCTCCAGGCCTGATGAGCCTCGTCGTCCCTTGCGGAGCCCCCCAGTCAATTGGCAAGCTTACCCCTGCCTCTAAGGCCTCCAGGCTCTGGTTAGAAGAATGGAGCCTCTGATGCAGAGGAACGGCCCCTGGTAGGAGATTTCTCTTGCTTCTGGGAATCCAATTTTCAAGCTGATTGTGAAGCTGAAAGGCTCTCAAAGGGAGAAAGGGAAAGTTCCCCCCCCCCAAAGGGAGGTTTTGTCAGCCTGTCAGCCTGCTAGGCTACAGGTTGGGATGAAATAAAATAGGAATACACAGTCTTCTGCTCCAGGAGCGAAGAAAAAACGCGTCTTAGAGCAAAGAGACTAAGTCTAAAACTGGGGTGCAGTTGGCACAGAGGGGGCGGTACTAAATTTCAGACTTAGTCTAATTGGAGCAGATAGATTAAGACAACCCATCCGTGGGTTCTCCATCCAATCATGCTGGAGAACTAGAAAAAGCACCATTTTTAAGCTACATTACCCAAAAGGCTATCCCTTAAGGAGACAGTTCTTAATTCCTAAAATAATTATTTATTCTGACCAGCACAGTAATGGTTCATCTCTAACTCTTCTCAATATCTCATCTCTTATTGTTTTCTTTATAAATCTTACATGGACTTCCCTGGGTAATTTGTATTTCCTTGCATAGCTTGAATTCATTCGAAATATTTCATCTATTTCCATTTGTATCTCTGCTCTATTTTTAAGGTTTCTGTCAGTAAATTAATAATCACTTCCATTATATCTTCTTCTTTATCTTCAGGTATATTTTGGAATCTTAGATAGTGTACAGCTTTCTCCATTTCCAAAGCTGCAACTGCTCCTTCTAAGCTTTGATTTTCTTCTTCTAGTTTTTCATTTTCTTGCATTAATGCCTCCATTTTTTATCAATTTCTTCCAACTTATTTTCCATTTTCTGAATTCTTTGTTCATTTTTAGTAATCATTTGTTGATGGGCATTAAATTGTGCTGTCAGGATCCAGCTATATTTCATTTCTATCTATCTCCTCTGATCTAAAAAACCAATTCTTACCCTTTTCTGAATCCTGCCATATTTCTAAGGGGGGGGGAGTATGCATGAGGGTTTTATTATTTTCACGTCCTCTATTCACTACAAAGTTTTGTTTATTCACTTTGGGTCTGCTAACCATCACAATGTAACCATTAGCCTTTTATCCTATGCCCCTCTGAACTTCTCCTCCTTACTGGCCAGCTAGGAAGGGTGTGTGTGTGAAAAGATACAACCTCCAGAATCTGGTTTATTTATTCATCATCAAGATAAGGTGTGAGGAGCTGTTGAATGATCATGTACAATGGAGCCAAATTGATGTTATCTTTTCCTGGATTTAACACCTAGAAATCTGGCGTTCTGAATCATCCAGAAGAACTGCAGCTTAGAGACACTTTAAAACATCGATTTGTAAGGAAATCCCTCAGATCCTGTCTATCATGCCTACTATCAATTTCTCTTAATAAAAGTTTCTGTTAGAAGAAACCATTTCCAAAAGTTCTGCTTTCTTAAAATGTGGATTGAATTACATGTGCCTTTATAGCCAATGTTTGTTCGTTTAACTTATCAAAGTTGCCTTTTATCTCTTCATGATTTTTCTGTATTGATTCTTGAATTAGCTGTAATGTGACTTGCATCTCTGTTTGAACAATATTTAATCTTTCTCACTGCAACATTGTTTCAATAGATCCCTGACTTGCTGAACTAAGTGTTCCAACAGAGGGTGTAGAAGAGGTTTTTTTCATAATTTTAGTGAGATTTGTTGCACTCATTTTTCAATTGAGTGAGTTTTGTAAATCCACAAGGAGAAAAGCAAGTTAAAAAAAAAGCCAACTACCTTAGGCTATAATACAACCATAAAATGAGCCAACTACTTTAGGCTAATCCAAATGTTCCAGTTAGTTTAAAGATATAAAAAGCCCTCTGTTTCCAAATAGTTTCTGTTGTAGTTATGTCCAGGATCAGAAAATATCATTGTAGAGAGTCTTTTCTAACACAGAGTCATGTAAAAAAGCTTTTTGTTTACACCAGGTGTTATTTCAAAGTCATAAGCTTCTCAAGTTCTTTTGATATTTTGGTATTTTTGTAATATCTCCTTTCACCACTAGATGTCCTTATTTACTATATTGTCTATATCCAGGTTTAGAAGGTTTTTTTAAAAAGTTTATTTTAAAAGTTCTTTATAAGTTATTTCTCATAGAAATTTTATATGAAAAGATTTTCCATACCATAAGTATTAACTAAGTTTTCTTTAGATCAGTCCAAATTCCACTTTTGTATATTCTTTTGTATTCCTTAATTTCCTTCCCCTATTTGTAATTTCTCGCTTCTTCCCTGATCTTTCTGGGGTCTTTGCTTTGGAATTTTTTTCCAATCAGGGGATCTCTGTTTCCAAGTCAGTAAGGAAGAGGAATAAAACAATCTCACCCAGTTTTCAGCACGTTGTTGACAATCAGCTGTTCAGTGGCTTGTTGTGGCTCCTCACTTTTTTCCCAGCTGACAATGACTTGGGGTGTCTGTGCTTAGAGGCAGCCTTTCTTCCATCTGTTTAAAGAGCTTACTCAGTTTATCCAGCTTCCCTCATATCTCACCATCCTTCATTGCAGTGCACACGAGAATGATGATTCCCTAATCACCAAAAGGAACCAATATGCAGACTCAAGCAATATGCAGCCCTCAACCTTGCATTGCTCCAGCCCTACAAATACAGGCAAACATCTCTTATGAGGACTTCTTAGAAGAAGGGGAAGTAGAACATTGGATAGAAAAATATGGGATAGATGTGGAATAGGCAGCATCATAATATGGGATACACAGCATCACCACCAGATGGATTTGTAACTGGCTCAGTGAGTAATCTTTAATGGTAACACACTCTTCAACATCTTCGTAAATGATTTAGATGAGGAAAAAGAAGTGGAACTCATCAAATCTGCAGATGACATTAAAGTGGCAGGAATAGCCAACACCAACTTTAAGGATATGAAATGAGCCATCTTGGTTGGACAATCCCTTGTAATATGAAATGGGCCATTTTGATGAAAAGATCTATCACCACTAATAGGTAGTGAAGCCTTGCACAGAGAGTAAATCAGTAATGAAACCCAGAGAGACCATATGCCAATGGTGGGGGGTGTTTGTAGTGGTTGCAAAAGTCCTGCAGGTTCTGATGGAGTGGTTTGGCTCGCCTGCATATGTTGAAAGAAGCCATATATTCCCTGATGTCTGCAGCCATTCTAGACCACCAAAAGTCTCTTAAGGTTCTGTACAGGGTTTTGAACACACCCCCATGACCTGCTGTTTGATTATTATAACAAATCTGCAGTACCTCTTCCCTGAATTGGGAGGGGGACTACTATTCTGCTTCTGTGTTGCAGGGTAATTCCCTCCATCATGAACTGGATTAAAGTACCTGATGGGATCTCCTTGAGGTCATCTATCCTGACCCATGAGAAGCGATCTCATTGTTAATATTCCTTTGTGATTAATTCTTGGTGCAGTTGGACAAATCCCAACCTCTCAGTAGCTGGTGGTGATTGGTGAAGCTGGAAATTGGAAGGTTGCAGGATTGTTGTTGGTTCTGAAATGTGTTGAACCAGGGAATATTCAGGGTTGCAGGAGAGCACACCTGGCATTCAGTTCTTGGATCCTGTGAGACATACTTAATGTAAAAATCAAAATATGAGAAGAATTTGCTCCATCTGATTTGTCTGGACAAAACAGCTTAGTTTGCTGCAGTAGTTAGTATTGACCTTTGTAGGAAAGTGCATAATTTCTAGTTTGCATCTCAAGAAGACAGAACTCTTGGAATAATTCTTCCAACAGGCATCCTTTATTAAGAGAAAATGGTTGCAAGTGTTCTAGACAGGACTTGGGGTCCAAGCTCTCCCATTCAAGGTTTCAAAGGGTTCCCCAGTAGCCCCACCCAATCACCCCCTTCTTCCAGCAACAGTCTCAGGCATTACACTCCCACCCCCTTTTTCTTACTGCTGGCTGGATGGAGACTTCAGAGAGAACTACATGAAAGGTAATAGCCCCATTCTTATGGTTAGTCCTTTTGGCAATATCCACATTCAGTCCCTCTGAAGTGTACTGGAGGAAGTGAGGGCCATAAAGTCCCTTTGTTCACCCCCTTCCCTTCATCATATGACAGAATCCAGGGAAGGCAGAAATGGGGTTTTCTATAGTTGATAACTAGAGATGAAATATAATTGGATTCTGACATCCTGCCCCCTTAAAAAAAAGACAGATCCACCTGAAAGAAAACAAAACAGGTATAAAAGTTAGTCAGGCTTGTTAGGCTACTCTGTGTGAAACTTCTTTAATAGCTTTGGGGCTCTGACATGACGTTTATGGACCCACTCGTTTTGTGAGGCAGGGAGGTGTTTCCAGGCAAGTAGGTACTGAGTCGCTCCATGATATCTCCTAGAGTCAAGGATTTCCTTTATTTCAAAATGTTGTTCGCCCTCCACCATGATTGGAGGTGGTGGTGGGGGGATTTTTGGCCGTAAAGGTGACTAATGCTCTCTTTTCAGCAAGCTGCAATGAAAAATTGGGTGAATTTGCCTGAGATTTTTGGGTAATTCTAATTCTACTGTTACTAGGTTTATGATTCTTTTAATTGGAAAAGGCCCTGTATATTTTGGTCCAAGTTTTTTACAGGGCTGTAGGGACTTTAGGTATTTTGTAGATAAGTACACCATTTCTCCTATAATGAATGGTGTAGGCTCAACCCTTTTTTTATCGGCTTGTGCTTTCTATGCCTGCCTAGCTTCATCTAGTGCTTTTCTAACTATTGGCTAGGTGTCTTGTAATTGTTCCATCCATTCTTTCAGTGATGGGACTGTTGGTTCGTTTGGGGTTAATTCTGGCATGGGGTTGAAACTTTGACCGGTGGCTATTTGAAAAGGAGTGTAACCTGTGCTGGAGTGGACTGCACTATTGTAGGCAACTTCTGCAAAAGGGAGTAAGTCCGCCCACCTGGTCTGTTGGAAATTAAGAAAACATCTTAGATATTGCTCAAGTACTGAGTTCATTTTTTCAGCCCCCCCATTCCCTTGTGGGTGATGGCTAGATGTCAGTCCCTGAGTGGTTCCTAAAAGGGATAAAAATTCCTTCCAAAATGCAGACGTAAATTGCACTCCCCTATCAGAGATGATGCGTTGGGGTGCCCCATGCAATCTGTAAATGTGCTGGACGAAAAGTTTCGCTAAGGTTTTTGCGGTGGAAATCTTTTGGCAAGGGATAAAGTGCACCTGTTTGGAAAACAAGTCCGTGACCGTCCAGACAACAGTATTCCCATTGCTTTCTGGCAATTCCACTATAAAATCCATGGCTATTTCCCTCCAGGGGGCTGAGGGATTTGCCACTGTTTGTAATAGTCCTGGTGATTTCCCTTGCAACCTCTTTGCAGTAGCACATTTTGGGCAACTGGCTACGTAGCTTTCTATGTCCTTTTTTATGGATGGCCACCAAAATTGCCGTTTAATTAAGTGTAAAGTTTTTACAAATCCAAAATGCCCTGCTGATTTTGTGTCATGGCAAAGCTGCATGAATGTGACTCTTTGGGTTGTTGGTATATATAACTTTTCCCCTACCCAAGGCAACCCGTCTCTCATTGTGCACACATTTTTGTTTTTCTGGAACCGTTCATCTGTCTCCAAACTTTTTCTTGTATCTGCCAGGAAGTTCTTTCTCCCTGGTAAATGTTTGAGCTTAAATTGGAACTGGTGAAAATGCTGGGACCAGCGGGCTTGTTTGGGATTGAACTTCCTGGGCGCTTTCAGGGCTTCCAAATTTTTGTGATCAGTACACACCTGGAAGGGGATTTTGTTGCCTTCCAGGAACTGGCGCCATGTGAGTAATGACCAATGCATCCCGAATGCCTCTTTCTCCCATACGGGCCAGCGATGTTCTGTGAAATATAATTGGATTCTGACACCAGTGCTGGAATGCTGATTTAACTGCAAGAAGTTGCTTATTAAAAATGTCATAACTGCATTCTGGAGCAAATTCAGAGGTCTGAAAAAGAAGGTATATTAAAGAAGACTGTGGCTCCCTCTCTCTCTCTTGCAAGAGAACAACTCAAATAGCTACATTTGAAGCATCTATCTGGACAATAAATATCTTGGATGTGCTTGGGTGCTTTAGCAGGGGCTGGCAAGGAAAAAGTTGCTTTAACTCTTTGAATGCTGTTTAGTGTGTAGGAGTCAAAGCAAATTTACCTCCCTTCTTAGTCAGTTGCGTCAGTGGTTTGGCTTTATGAGTAAATCCTGGTATAAATTTCCTGTAGAAGTTAGCATAGCCCAGGAAGCATTGGACATCTTTGGCAGTGCAAGGGGCTTGTCAGTCAAATACACCTTGGACCTTCTGGGGGTCCATCTGGATGCCTTTCATGGAAATATGGTAGCCTAAGAAGTCTTAAAGGCACATTTTTCTGGCTTGGCAAAGAGATGGTTTTCTCTTAGTTTACTGAGGACTGTGTGCACATGGTCCATGTGCTGAGCTTCATTCTCAGAGTAGATTAAAATATCACCTAAATATAAAACAACAAATTACGTATCAAATCTTGACAAATTTGGTTCATGAATCTGGAAAATATGGTTGGGACATTGCACAGACCAAAAGGCAGCACTGTGTATTCAAATTCACCGTACTGTGTGTCAAAGACGGTTAAGTATTTATGGCCTGCATTTTCTCCATCGCATGAGAAAGGCACATCTTCCTTTTCCTATCCTGACCACTTTCTACAGGGGATGATCAAGAGCATCCTGTCATATGGCATCACAGTCTGGTTCGGAAGCATCACTGTGTCAGACAGGAAGGTGGTGCAAAGAGTGGTGAGGATGACCAAAAAGATCATTGGCAGTTCCCTCCCTCCCATCCAGGACATAGCACAGAAGTTTTGCTTGTGCAGGGTCCGTAAGATTGTCTGGGACACTACACATCCTCTTCACAATCTGTTTTCCTTGTTACCTGGGAGGAGGCTTCGTGGTATCCATAGCAGAACATCCAGTTTCATTCCATACAGCATAACCTTGTGAACTCTCAAGCTTCCTCCTTCCATTATATATTCAAAATGGACAGTATTTCATATTTATTTGTTACGTATATGTAGGGGTGTGGATCTATACATATGTTGTATATAGTATGTTTAGGTGTGTGTCATGTATGTGTTTTACTGTGAGAGTGGGCAACTAAATTTCATTTTTTTGATCTGTGCCATTGTGCCCACAGTAAAGAAAAAATGACAATAAAGGTTATCATCTTATCATCCCATCTCATCTCATCTCATCTCATCTCATCTCATCTCATCTCATCTCATCTTATCTAAGTTCCTTTTGAAACAATGCCAGTTCTGCTTTCTTTGGAGAACTAGCTGAGGCAGGACCTTACAGGTAGTGAACTTTTAACTGTTAATTGATAGTGTTGGGAATGGAATTAAAACACCAACAAAATTGGATTGGTAAGAAAAGACTTTATTCTGCAGAAAATAGAAAAGCAGTTTGCAAAGCTTGGTGGATCCTGGTGAGAGATTTCAACAGGAAGTTCTAAACCAGAGACCACATGCAAACACTCAAGTTCATAACATTATATACAGCTCTATCGCGACGCCCCATCCTCCCCTTTAGTCCATTTGATAGGACCTCCAGGTCACAATCTGTCCAAGACGCCTAGTCAGAATACATTATATCTACCTTTGATTGGTTACATTGATTCAAATTTCTCCCCACTCGTTTTTCCATTTACTGTTCCTTTTTAAGGATCAATTGCTCGTGGATAGCCAAGCCTCCTGGGATTTAGTGTCTACGTGCAGTTTCAGCTTGGTTAATCCCTCAATTGTTAAGCAATTGAAATCTTTTGTTTTTAAATTTCTTTGTTTCTTACAAACCCACCCTTTCTATTTTTTATACTAATTTAAAAATAAAATTTCATTTCTCAAATGGTTTTAAACTTTCCCGGATCTCTTCAGCATTCTTAAAGTCAATTATTGCAGTGTGTTCAGTTATCTTATTTAACATCACTATTTGCTTATCGTTCCTATTGGCATTTACCATTCCCTCCACAGTGTTTTGTACAATACTTCTTATTATAGGGATCAAGCAGGGTAAGCACATTAACCCTAAAAGTATCATTGCTAAAATAAATAAAGCTTGTTTCCAATTTCTAAAAATTTCTCCCAGGAATCCCCCATCATCCAGTATTCCAGTCCAGGTTTGAGTATTCAAATACTGGAATCACCCAGTATTCCAGTCCATGGGCTATTTTCCTCATTCTGTTTGTTATTTCCTCAAGGGCCTTCCCCTTCATCATCTGTCTGTAGGCAACAGTTAAATTAAACTTCCCACAGACCCCTCCTTCTTCTGCCAATAAATAATCCAGTGCTAGCCTATTTTGGTAAATTGCAGTCCTCATTTGGGTATTCTGTTTAGCCAACTTATTCAGTGCTAGCTCTGTTTCATTAGTAACAATTTCCAGAACCACTTGTAACCTGATAATGCAATTCAGCATATAAATTGGAGTCCTATATCCCCATGATCCATCCTCAGCCCAAGTAGCAGGTCCATACACCTGTATTATACACTCAGGTAGCCATTCATTATCCTTCCAATTTTCAATGATCGTTTTCTCCTAGCTCCCTTATCCTTGTATACTGATACTCCAAGTTTTTCCCCTTGAGGAATGGGAAGTAAGAAAAAACTAGGTTTTATATTTCCCAATACATATGAACCACACCAATTGCTAGATAGGCTGGTATATGCAAATTTTCCACATATCCAATAAAATCCTTGTGGGCAAACCATTTTTGGGATGCATTGTTCCAAAGCCCCTGTAAAACCATGTTATTAAAAGGATTTTGTTCAATACTATGCATAATTCCCCAATTCTGAATACTTGAGTCCCTGTAAGATCTCTGGCCCTCGCATATCATGATTCCTACTTCCTCCTGGTTTTCGGAGCAGTTTCTCTGAAAACAGAAGTGACCTATAATGGATGTAGTTAAAGCCCATTTTTTACTTTTCTTTGTTAATTTAGTAGTCCAAGTAGACGTAATGTTAGTGTCTTGGATATCAATTTCTTTAGCTTCCTTAGGCCATTGTTCCCCCATATACATAACATTTTTTTATTCCCAGGGTGGTAGCTATTCTTTCAGCCAGATCTATAAATAGATTTTTGGTGAGAAAGGTGAGTCCCCAGGTATCAAGGTGATCGGCCTTTTCAAGAGCCTCATAAAAGGAGTGGAATAATTTTATTTCTATTGGGGTCAGATTTTTCCTGGTTACTTTAATGATGATGTGGGTGCTCAGGTCCTTTCCCATACTCTCAATTCCCAATCCATATTGCTGTGATCCTTCGTCGGGATCCACAAAATGCAAGCATGTAGGGATACAATGATCTTCTAAACAATCAGATTGCCTGACCCCCTTGGTTAAATTAAACCAACTGCTCTTCTCTGTCCACACTCTAAGTGGGCCAATATGTCTGGGAAGCCTCGTAGGAGCTTCCTCTCTGTTGTTGGTTGTAAATGTATATCCTTTGTGTGAGGTAACTCCACTGCCAACTCAGGCCCCCACAGGTGGTCCAAGGACTAAACTTCATGCCATAGCAGGCATTGAAGCAGATTCTACTCTTGTGATTAGCAGAGGTACCGGTGTTCTGTCCTAATAATAATAGCATTAGATTCTTTCCACTTTGAGAGGTAAATACCTGAATGGTTGTTTGATATTTCACACTAGAAGGGTCAACACATGTAACCCTTCCTGTTTCATTATACAGGAAAAATCAGGTGGTATTATGAACACATGCTCCCACCACCTTCTTGCAGTTCATCTGAGTATGATATGTCAGAGTTTTGGTTACCTTATTACCCATTTTGATGGTTCTAATGCAAGCATTACAGTTATCAGAGTTATTTGTACTTTGGCTTTTGCCTAAGCTCCCGAGCTCTACTACCACTCCCACCATAACCCATATTCTAATTACTCCTGTGACCAAGGACATATTGAGGTTAAATATTGTTCCAATTTTGTTCAACCCTGGAAAGCTACTTCCTCCCTTTCTGCTCTTGGCACCACCGTCTGCAGCAGTGCTAGAATTGTTACTCGGGACACCAGTCTTCAATAATCACTATATCACACTCTTCTCTGCAGTCTCTGTGTATCGGTACACAGTCTGGACAATGGGTACAACAACAACAATTACACCAACATTCACAGTCACAAACAACACATTTAAAATTCCCCCCTTTTTCTAGTGTCTCTATATTTTGCTTTTTCTTATTATTAATTTCAGAGGATCAGGTTGTGGCACACTTCTCCACTCAGTTGGAGCTTCTACTGCTCCTTTTACATGGGTGAAGTGGGTCCAGCCTTTCTCTGCCATTCGTACTGCTGTTTCAAATTTCAGCAGTACCTGGAAAGGGCCTTCCCACTTTGGAACCAGCTTCTCCTCCTTCCAACTCCGGATCAGCAACCAATCTCCAATCTGGAATTTGTGGACTAGAAACTCCAAAGAAGGTGCTTATGCCAGCAATCCTTGTTTCCTGAGAAAATCAAAATATCTGGACAGTTTATGCACATATTGCTTCCAATAATATCCTAGAAAACACATTAGTTGTTGCATTACTACATGGGTACTACACGGGTAGTAAAATCTACCTGAATGCATTGAAATGGCCTAAGGGCTAAAGGCTTCCCTCCCCCTTTTTGTTTCCTGATTGCTTGCCTATTTACCTTTTTACATATCAAGCATTTATCCACCACTTGTCTTGCTGTTCTATAAATTCCAATACATCCATAATGCTTTATTCAACATCTGTCTCCCATCTGGCAACATTCACCTCCTACTTTCTTCTACTTCCCATTTTCATTACGTTTCTCTCCCCCCCGCAATTACTTTGCTATGAACAAGTGTTTACTTCCTTTCAGCTTTCTGATTTAAAATTACCCACACTTGATAACAAATCCTAACCACCAAGACTTCCCCAAATGTCAATTTTAGACAAAAATGCCACTGGCTGCCTCTTTTCCCCCAGTTCTGGGTAAACCCCCCTCTTCTAGCCATTCCTTTGTCTGTGTTTACAAACAAATTGGTTAGTAAAGAGCAAACAAAGGACCGCTTACCAAAAACTCTGCTTGAGTTTGTTTGCATACTAATCTTTATTCAAAACAACATAGCTCATTTATAATCCCAAAAATTTTCTCAACTCCTTTGTTTTAAACAAGGGTTGAATTACAATTCCTTCAATTCTCTTAGGTGTTATTTTCTATCACTGTGTCCTGCACACAGACATAAAAACATAAAAAAATAAAACAACAACAAAAAGCAACTCCACACAAAAAAATAAATAAACAAGCTTAATAAGATATTCTGAGTTACTGAAATAGTTTTGTATCAAACCCTAGTATCAACTCTTTGCTTTTAATATAAATTTAGTCAAATTCTAATTTAATCAAATTCCATTCAGATGGAAACAAATTTCCATTAAGTAGGTTAAAACATTTACAAATCTAAGCCAAACAATTCAGAGTCATTTCTTTTGGTTGATGGATATATCCTTTGTTCAACAATTATTGCCTCCTCTTCTGAATAAAAATTACAAGTTGAAACTGCAAGAATGGGTATTAAATTTCACATCCACCCCTCCTTCCTCAAACCAGAATTCTAAGCAGAAAAACATAATTAAAAAGATCAGACCCCCCCTTTTCCTTTCTGTCTCTCTTGCTCATAAAGCAACACAGCCAGAAAAAAAAGGGGGGGTTGTGCCTGCAGACAGAGTTTGAAAAGGCATTAATACTGTAGTTAAAGAAACAGGCAGACAAAATGAGAAAATCACAGATGAGGACCAAAAGAAAGGCTAGATTCTGGTAAGAGAACATACATGAAAAGTTTCACTTCTGAACAACATTTGCAACAGGGAGAGAGCAGAACTATTAAAAAAAATAGATTAGAAACACAAGTTATGATAGGCAAGAAAATGGTATAGGGTTTCCTGCCTGAGCAGAGGGTTGGACTAGATGACCTCCAAGGTCACTTCCAACTTTATTATTCCTGCTAACTTTGGGCTGTTTTTAAGAGTGTGTATATATATATGTGTGTGTGTGTGTGTGTGTGTGTGTGTGTGTGTGTGTGTGTGTATGTACATTTATATGTATATGTATATATAGAGAGAGAGAGGAAAAGAAAAACAAACAAATACATCTTTCTTCACTCTGTTGGCCAGACAAACAGAGTGAGGGTATTTCCTTTTGGTAGCTTCTTTTCTCTTGGGATTAGAAACAATTAACAGTCACATTTACCTCTCACACAAAGACTTTGACACACATATACATACCAAGACAAGGAAAAGAGAACAGAAAAGGAAACAGAATGTTTGGTTCTACACATCCTGGTCATTCCCACAACAAATTTCAGCTAACTCAAATTAGGGAAGGGACGAATCTTAAATATACCACGTGGTTGCACAGAAAGATAGATAAAGAGAGAGAAAGAGAATCCCTACTTCTTATTTTTCTTTTAAGTAACTTTATTTAGCCAAATTGGTTTCCCAGCAAAGCCCTGAGCAAAGTCCATTTTCCTAACTTTGCTTTGCTTTGCTTACAGGGCCTAATCAGCTGGTTGCTCAAATCCAATTCTTTCATTAACTCATTCCATTCCATTTGCACACAGCCTCTCTGTAAGGACCCACCCCACTTTGCATCTTAAGAAGACAGAACTCTTGGAATAATTCTTCCAACAGGAATCCTTTATTAAGAGAAAATGGTTGCAGGCATGCTAGACAGGACTTGGGGTTCAAGCTCTTCCATTCAAGGTTTTAAGGGGTTCCCCAGTAGTCCCACCCAATCAACCCCCCTTCCAGTGATAGTTTCAAGTATCACAATTCCACTCCCTTTCTTCTTTCTTCCGTCTGGATGGAGACTTCAGATAACTACATGAAAGGCAATTACTCTCCTTTGGTATGCTAACACTTCGAGGTTACAATAAACACACATTCAGCATTTAGCTCTTTGAAGTGTAAAGAAGGAAGTGAGGGCCATAAAGCCCCTTTGTTCTCCCCCTTCTCTCCCTCTTATGGCAGAATCCAGAGAAGGCAGAATTGGGAGTTTCTATATTTGATAATTTAAAGATGAAATATAATTGGATTCTGACATCCGGCCCCTCTTAACAATAAGAGAAATCCACCTGAAAGAAAACACAAGTATAAAATTTAGTCAGGCTTGTTAGGATACTCTGTGTGAAACTTCTTCAATAGCTTCGGGGCTCTGACATGACGTTTATGGACCCACTCATTTTGTGAGGGAGGGAGGTGTTTCCAGGCAAGTAGGTACTGAGTTGCTCCATGATATCTCCTAGAGTCAAGGACTTCCTTTATTTCGAAGTGTTGTTCACCCTCCACCATGATTGGAGGTGGTGGGGGGGGATTTTTGGCCATAGAGGTGACTGATGCTCTCTTTTCAGCAAGCTGCAATGAAAAATTGGGTGTATTTGCCTGAGATTTTTGGGTAATTCTAATTCTACTGTTACTGGATTTATGATTCTTTTAATTGGAAAAGGTCCTATGTATTTTGGTCCAAGTTTTTTACAGGGCTGTAGGGACTTTAGGTATTTTGTAGATAAGTACACCATCTCTCCTATAATGAATGGTGTAGGCTCAACCCTTTTTTTATCGGCTTGTGTTTTGTAAGCCTGCCTAGCTTCATCTAGTGCTTTTCTGACTATTGGCCAGGTGTTTTGTAATTTTTCCATCCATTCTTTCAGCGAGGGGATCGTTGGTTCGTTTGGGGTTAATTCTGGCATGGGGTTGAAACTTTGACCGGTGGCTATTTGAAAAGGAGTGTAACCTGTGCTGGAGTGGACTGCATTATTGTAGGCAACTTCTGCAAAGGGGAGTAAGTCCGCCCACTCGGTCTGCTGGAAACTAAGAAAACATCTTAAATATTGCTTAAGTACTGAGTTCATTTTTTCAGCCCCCCCATTTCCTTGAGGGTGGTGGCTAGATGTCAGTCCCTGAGTGGTTCCTAAGAGGGATAAAAATTCCTTCCAAAATGCAGACATAAATTGCACCCCCCTGTCAGAGATGATGCGTTGGGGTGCCCCATGCAATCTGTAAATGTGTTGGATGAAAAGTTTTGCTAAGGCTTTTGCAGTGGGAATCTTTTGGCAAAGGATAAAGTGCACCTGTTTGGAAAACAAGTCCGTGACCATCCAGACCACAGTATTCCCATTGCTTTCTGGCAATTCCACTATAAAATCCATGGCTATTTCTCTCCAGGGGGCTGAGGGACTTGCCACTGTTTGCAATAGTCCTGGCACTTTCCCTTGCAACCTCTTTGCCGTGGCACATTTTGGACAACTGGCTATATAACTTTCAATGTCCTTTTTCATGGATGGCCACCAAAATTGCCGTTTAATTAAATGTAAAGTTTTTACAAATCCAAAATGCCCTGCTGATTTTGTGTCATGGCAAAGGTGCATGAAAGTTACTCTTTGAGTTGTTGGTATATATAACTTTTCCCCTACCCAAGGCAACCCGTCTCTCATTGTGCACACATTTTTGTTTTTCTGGAACCATTCATCTGTTTCCAAGCTTTTTCTGAATTCAATCCCAGTTTGGCTGTCCAGTTGTGGTTTTATTTTGGCTTGGGTTCTTGTGGTTACTGGTGCTGCCAGTTGTGACTCTGCCATTATTGGTCTAGAGTCTGTGGTTCGTGCGCTGTTATATTGGGGCATGCGAGATAGAGCATCTGCCAGGAAGTTCTTTCTCCCTGGTAAATGTTTGAGTTTAAATTGGAATGATGAAAATGCTGGACCAGCGGGCTTGTTTGGGATTGAGTTTCCTGGACGTTTTCAGGGCTTCTAAATTTTTGTGATCAGTCCACACCTGGAAGGGGATTTTGTTGCCTTCCAGGAACTGTCGCCACGTGAGTAATGCCCAACGTATCCCATAAGCCTCATTCTCCCATACGGGCCAGCGCTGTTCTGTTTTCCGTGAGTTTCTTGGATGTATATGCACAGGGTTGCAATACTGCATCATCATTTTCTTGTAATAGCACAGCCCCCCTGCCACATCACTTGCATCTGCTGCCTGTATTACGAAGGGCTTGTCCATGTCTGGGTGCCTTAGTATTGGTTCGGCAGAAAAAAGTCTCTTTAGTCTCTCAAACGCTGCTTGGCACTCCATTGTCCATGTTAGTGGCTGGCTAGGTTTTACTAAGGATGCTCCCTTCGTTTTTAGTAAGTTAGTGAGGGGCAAGGCTATCTGGGCAAATGAGGGGATGAATTGGCGATAAAAGTTTGCAAAGCCCAGGAAACTTTGTAGTTTCTTTCTTGTGCGGGGTGGTGCCCAATTTAGTACTGCTTTGACCTTCTCTGGGTCCATTTCAATGCCCTGTGGGGATATGCGATAGCCTAGGTAGTCTATCCTTTCCTGGTGGAATTCGCATTTTGAGAGTTTGGCATATAGGTGAGCGGCTCGCAGCTTCTTTAAAACCGCTCTGACAAGTTTGACGTGTTCTTCTTTTGTTTCAGTAAAGATAAGAATGTCGTCCAAGTAAACAAGGACCCCCTTAAACAGGTGCTCCCTTAGAACGTCATTGATTAATTGCATAAAGACTGCAGGGCCCCCTTGTAATCCAAATGGCAAGACTTTGAATTGATAGCACCCCATGGGGCAGTTAAATGCAGTCTTCCATTCGTCCCCTTCCTTGATTCTCACTCGATAGTAAGCTTCCCTTAAGTCTAGTTTAGAAAAAATTTTCCCTTTCGATAGGTGTGACAGCATGTCTTTCATGAGGGGCAGCGGGTATAGGTTGCTTTCACTGATTGTATTCAGGGCCCTATAATCCACGCATAAACGTAAAGAGCCATCCTTCTTCTCTCTAAAAAGGACCGGGGCAGCCACTTTAGGCTTGGCTGGCTCAATGAAACCTCTCTCCAGGTTTTTTTTTATAAATCTTTCCATTTCCTCCTTCTCCTTTGGGCTCATGGAGTATAATCTGGGCTTCGGGAGTTTTGCCCCAGGCTTGAATTCAATGGTACAGTCTGTGGGTCGGTGGGGGGGAAGCTCATTCGCCCTCTCCTCACTGAAGACTTCAGCAAGGTCCCTATATTCCTCTGGTATTTCTGTTAATCTTTTTTCCTCTCCTATGGATGCTTTTTCTATTCTTGATTCTGGTAGCCTCTCTTGGGGTTTTAAGTCCATAGGGTCCCCCTTCGGGAATTTGATTTCTGTCGTCCTCCAATTTACCCAGGGGTTCCATTTTTTCAACCATTCCATCCCTAGAATCATTGGGCATTCCATACCTGGGGTCACCACAAACGTTAAGTCCTCTTCATGGTTGCCCAGGGAGAGATGTATTGGCAAAGTGGCTAGGGTAGCTGGCACCCCCCCTGCTATGGATCCATCTAGCTGGCCAAATGAGATTGGTTGTTCCAGTCTCCTGGATGGGATGCCCAGATTCCCCACTAGTGTTGGGCTAATGAGGCAGCGGGTACAGCCAGAGTCTATTAAGGCTTTCACCTTCACAGCTTCGGGCATGGGGGGGATTAATATAGTCACTGTTTTGAAGATGGGTGTGTGATGCATCCACTTACCAGGGGTTCGCCCTCCGAGCTGTCATCTGAGGCATCCACCGTCCCTGTGGTGTAGGCTGGAGTCCTTTCCCCTTGGTGAGCAGAGGTGGGGGTTTCTGCAATTTCCATCATTCTCATGGCCGTTTCTTTTGGCTTAGCTGAATACTTTCCGGGTTTGTTGATTGGGGATCTGTCTGGGTTGTGCTGGGGGGCCTTTGAGCGGCATTCTACAGCTCGATGCCCTTCTCTTCCGCACTTGAAACACCCCATTTGCTTCTTGGCTGTATCCGATGATTTCACCGGTTGGTGTGTCAGCTCAGGCGGGGGGCGGCTCCATTGTTTTCCTCGGCGGTGCCTCTTCAATATGTCGATCTCTGCTTCCTCTGCCAAGACGTACCATTCCTCAAGTCGATGTGGGTCCCCTCGGGGCAGGCAAGCATCATATAGATCATAGTTTAGTCCGTCTTTGAAACGGCCAAGGAGGATGTCTTCTGGCCAATTCAGTTTGCTGGCAATGGCCCGGAATTCTTGTGTATACTCAGCCACTGGGCGTTTGCCCTGCCTCATCGTTGTTATTCTTTCACGGGCTTTGCGATCAGCCAGGGGGTCTTCAAATCGTCTTCTCAAAGAGGACATGAAACGGTTGAAGTTACTGAGTTCTGGGGCATTGGAGTCATGCAAGTTCACTACCCAATCCGCAGCTGGTCCATCCAGGGCAGATTGCACGATCCGGATGCGGGCTTTGTCGCTGGGAATATCCTGCCCATATTCCTCCATGTAGCTGAGGACTTGGGTTAGGAAAAACCCCAAGCGTGTTGGCTCCCCTTTGAATTTCACTTCCAACGGTGGACGTCTTGGAATGGATCGGTGCCTCTGTTGTGGGTGGTAGTGCCTTCTGTCCAGATTGCCATCTGTGGTCCGGTAGGGGGTGGGAGCTCCTGGATCAGTAGATGTCCCTGGGGTTGCAGGTTCCATGTCCCCCTCGGTGTCTCTCCCTTTGCGGCTCCAGGAACTGGGGCGGCCGTAGGGTTCAGTATTCTCCTCTCCTAGGGAGCTGAGAGTTCTCTTCATCAGGTCAATAGCTTTCTCTAGGATCCAGTCTGAGTACGGTGCCCAGCTTCCTCCCTCTTCACTTGCGTGCAGGGATTTCTCCATCTCCTGCTTCCATTCTGGTTGCTTGGTCCCCCGTCTCAGGGTCACCTTTCTTGATTCCTTTCCCACTCACTTTTCTTTCCAACGCCCATCGACCAGCGAGGCTTGTGGTCCTGTGTCTCCACCACTTCTTCTCCTGAGGAATCTGGCCTCTCGGATCCCAACATCTGGCAAGGTTCCAACTGGGTCAGCGGCTCTCTTTCCAGGGAGTTTTCCCCCTCTCTTGCTCCATTGTCTGACATGGTAAATTTTTGCAAAATCCCCCGGCAAGGGTCTTCCTTCCAGGTGGATTAATTTTGCAAGTCCTGTCTAATGTAAGGACCCACCCCACTTTGCATCTTAAGAAGACAGAACTCTTGGAATAATTCTTCCAACAGGAATCCTTTATTAAGAAAAAATGGTTGCAGGCATGCTAGACAGGACTTGGGGTTCCAAGCTCTCCCATTCAAGGTTTTAAGGGGTTCCCCAGTAGTCCCACCCAATCAACCCCCCTTCCAGTGATAGTTTCAAGTATCACAATTCCACTCCCTTTCTTCTTTCTTCCGTCTGGATGGAGACTTCAGATAACTACATGAAAGGCAATTACTCTCCTTTGGTATGCTAACACTTCGAGGTTACAATAAACACACATTCAGCATTCAGCTCTTTGAAGTGTAAAGAAGGAAGTGAGGGCCATAAAGCCCCTTTGTTCTCCCCCTTCTCTCCCTCTTATGGCAGAATCCAGAGAAGGCAGAATTGGGAGTTTCTATATTTGATAATTTAAAGATGAAATATAATTGGATTCTGACACTCTCCCTTTTCCTTAACAAAAAGTCCTGCGCTCTGGTCAAACCCCCATGCTTTCCAGGGTCTGCCACTTGAACAGACCCTTTCTGCGGTTAGGAAAGACCAGAGGGAGCAAAATCCAACTGTGACTGGGAAAAAGAGCCTTCTCACACACACACATAGAAATACACACATTATCCTTACTCCCCTGGGCTTTAAAGTTAAAATTTAGAGGTACTCACCTTCACCTTCTTTCCAAAGCAACCTTTGAGCTCAAACTCAAAACTCCCTTTAACTATCCTGGCTCCACATGGGCAGGGCCTGGGAAACCCATCCACAGACACAAGGGGTCTGCTGCCGGCAAGATGGGGCTTATGTTTCCTTTTCCTGTTTGGGGCTACTCAATTTTCTCATCCTCCCACTATACAAAGCAGCACAAATTTACCATATCTTCTTTTGTTAAATTTAACTTAGTGATCAGTTTGTTATATGGTGGGTTTCCCCAGTTTTCTAACAGTTTTCCTAATGGACTGTTGGGATCTATTTTTAGTTTTGGATTTTTCCTAACCCTTTTCACACATTTCTTCTCCTGGGACCCTCCCGAATTACCCATGGTTTACCGTACAATTCTCTTGTCCTTACCAATCTAATGAGACCAAGATTTGCTTCACTAAGCCTCTTTCTCCTTTTACTCAGGAGTCCGCTCTCACTCTGCCTTGCCAGTCCTTCAGACCCTCAGGACATTCATACCTAGTGCATGTATGTCTTGCCAGTCTTCCAGGACCCTTGGGACATCCACAGCTTGTGTATGTCTTGCCAGTCCTTAGGACCCTTGGGCCATCTCACACACACTTCTCATAGATCTCAGACTCAAACTGTCCTACCCAACCCTCCCCGACCGCCTAGGTTTTATTCCTTGGTTCACCCCATGTTTTACTCACCTAGGTTCGTGCACGAAGTTGCCCAGTCCTTGTCCTGGTAAATCTTTGGTCTCCTCTCCTCAGTTCTTTGTTGTTGTTAATTGCGAAGTCGTGTCCAACCCATTGCGACCCCATGGACAATGTTCCTCCAGGTCTTCCTGTCCTCAACCATCTTCTGGAGTCCATTTAAGTTCACACCTACTGCTTCAGTGACTCCATCCAGCCATCTCATTCTCTGTCGTTCCCTTCTTCTATTGCCCTCAATCTTTCCCAGCATTAGGCCCTTCTCCAGTGAGTCCTTCCTTCTCATTAGGTGGCCAAAGTATTTGAGTTTCAACTTCAGGATCTGGCCTTCTAAAGAGCAGTCGGGGTTGATCTCTTCTAGGACTGACCGGTTTGAACGCCTTGCAGTCCAAGGGACTCGCAGGAGTTTTCTCCAGCACCATAGTTCAAAGGCCTCAATTCTTTTGCGCTCAGCCTTTCTTATGGTCCAACTTTCACAGCCATACATTGCAACTGGGAAAACCATGGCCTGGACTATACGCACTTTTGTTGGCAGGGTGATGTCTCTGCTTTTTAGTATGCTGTCTAGATTTGCCATAGCTTTCCTCCCCAGGAGCAAGCGTCTTTTAATTTCTTGGCTGCAGTCCCCACCTGAGGTGATCTTGGAGCCCAGAAAAATAAAATCTGTCACTACCTCCATTTCTTCCCCATCTATTTGCCAGGAATTGAGAGGGCCGGATGCCATGATTTTGGTTTTCTTAATGTTGAGTTTCAAGCCAACTTTTGCACTCTCCTTCTTCACCCGCATCAAGAGGCTCTTTAGTTCCTCTTCACTTTCTGCCATTAGAGTGGTATCATCTGCATATCTTAGGTTGTTGATATTTCTCCCGGCAATCTTAATTCCAACTTTTGATTCATCTAGCCCTGCCTTTCTCATGATGTGCTCTGCATATAAGTTAAATAGGCAGGGCGACAGTATACAGCCTTGCCGGACTCCTTTTCCAATTTTGAACCAATCAGTGGTTCCGTGTCCAGTTCTCACTGTTGCTTCTTGACCTGCATATAGGTTTCTCAAGAGACAAATGAGATGGTCTGGTACTCCCATCTCTTTAAGAACTTGCCACAATTTGTTGTGATCCACACAATCAAAGGCTTTTGCATAGTCAATGAAGCAGAAGTAGATGTTTTTCTGGAACTCCCTAGCTTTCTCCATGATCCAGCGTATGTTGGCAATTTGATCTCTAGTTCCTCTGCCTCTTCGAAATCCTGCCTGTACTTCTGGTAGTTCTCGATCCACATACTGCTGGAGTCTAGCTTGTAGGATTTTAAGCATAACTTTACTAGCATGTGAAATGAGTGCAATGGTGCGATAGTTTGAACATTCTTTGGCATTGCCTTTCTTTGGAATTGGAATGTAAACTGACCTTTTCCAATCCTGTGGCCACTGTTGAGTTTTCCAAATTTGCTGGCAAATTGAGTGTAGCACTTTTACTGCATCGTCTTTTAAGATTTTGAATAGCTCAGCTGGAATACTGTCACCTCCACTAGCTTTGTTGTTGCTCAGCTTTTCTAAGGCCCATTTCACTTCACATTCTAGGATGTCTGGTTCGAGGTCAGTGACCATCTCATTGTGGTTATCTCAGACATGAAGCTCATTCTTGTATAGTTTTTCTGTGTAGTTTTGTCATCTCTTCTTAATCTCTTCTGCCTCTGTTAAGTCCCTGCCATTTTGGTCCATCTTTGCATGAAACGTTCCCTTCATATCTCCAATTTTCTTGAAGAGATCTCTGGTCCTCCCTATTCTGTTGTTTTCTTCTATTTTTTTGCACTGTTCATTTAAGAAGGCATTTTTATCTCTTCTAGCTATTCTCTGGAATTCTGCATTCAATTGGGTGTATCTTTCTCTTTCTCCTTTGCCTTTTGCTTCCCTTCTTTCCTCAGCTATTTGCAAAGCTTCCTCAGACAGCCATTTTGCTTTCTTGCATTTCTTTTTCTTTGGGATGATTTTAGTTGCTACCTCTTGTACAATGTTGTGAACTTCCATCCATAGTTCTTCAGGCACTCTGTCTATCAGATCTAATTCCTTAAATCTATTTGTCACCTCTACTGTATATTCATCAGGAATATGATTTAGTTCATACCTGAGTGGCCTAGTGTTTTTCCCTACTTTTTTCAATTTAAGCCTAAATTTTGCAATGAGAAGCTCATGATCTGAGCCACAGTCAGCTCCTGGTCTTGGTTTTACTGACTGTATAGAGCTTCTCCATCTTTGGCTGCAGAGCACATAGTCAATCTGATTTCTATGTTGACCGTCTGGTGATGTCCATGTGTAGAGCCGTCTCTTGGGTTGTTGGAAAAGAGTGTTTGTTATGACCATCGTATTCTCTTGACAAAATTCTATCAGCCTGTGCCCTGCTTCATTTTGTACTCCAAGGCCAAACTTGCCTGTTATTCCGGTTATCTTTTGGCTTCCTACCTTAGCATTCCAATCCCCCATGATGATAAGGACATCATTTTTTGGTGTTAATTCTATAAGGTGCTGTAGGGCTTCATAGAACCGGTCAATTTCATCCTCTTCAGCACCAGTGGTTGGGGCATAGATTTGGACTATTGTGATATTGAATGGTTTGCCTTGGATTCGAATTGAGATCATTCTGTCATTTTGGGGATTGTATCCCAGTATTGCTTTTCCTATTCTTTTATTGACTATGAAGGCTACTCCATTTCTTCTGAGGGATTCTTGCCCACAGTAGTATACCTGATGGTCATCTGAGTTAAATTCACCCATTCCTGTCCATTTTAGTTCGCTGATTCCTAAGATGTCGATGTTCAGTCTTGTCATCTCTTTTTGGACTACGTCTAGCTTGCCTTGATTCATGGATCTTACATTCCAGGTTCCTATGGAGAAAAAATCTTTACAGCATCGGACTTTCCTTTCACCACCAGATATATCCACAGCTGAGCGTCCTTTCGGCTTTGGCCCAGTCGCTTCATTCTTTCTGGCGCTACTAGTACTAGCCCTCTGCTCTTTCCCAGTAGCATATTGGACACCTTCCGACCTGAGGGGCTCATCTTCCAGCGTCATATCTTTTTGCCCTTTAGTACTGTCCATGGGGTTTTCATGGCAAAGATACTGGAGTGGTTTGCCATTTCCTTCTCCAGTGGATCACATTTTGTCAGAACTCTCTGCTATGAGCTGTCCATCTTGGGTGGCCCTGCATGGCATAGCTTATAGCTTCATTGAGTTACACAAGCCCCTTCGCCACGACAAGGGAGTAATCCATAAAGGGTTCTTACCAATCACTATTTGGTTTGTGGGCCGGGCTCCATTCCGCTTCCTCGACTTGCAACTGTAACCTTGGACTGTTGAAATCAATGGGGCATGTCTTCTTCAGTTGACCTTGGCTCTAGACAATTTGCAGGAACAGATGCCCAAGGCCCCACAGTTGGGCAGCCAGTTTGTTGGGAATGGAATTAAAACACCAACAAAATTTGATTGGGAAGAAAAGAGTTCTAAACCAGAGACCACACGCAAACACTCAAGTTCATAACATTATATACAGCTCTATTGCGATGCCCCGTCCCTCCCCTTTAGTCCCATTTGATAGGACCTCCAGATCACAATCTGCCCAAGACACCTAGTCAGAATACATTATATCTACCTTTGATTGGTTACATTGATTCAAATTTCTCCCCATCCATTTTTCTGTTTACTGTTCCTCTTTAAGTATCAATTGTTCGTGGATAGCCAAGCCTCCTGGGATTTAGTGTCTATGTGCAGTTTCAGCTTGGCTAATCCCTCAGTTGTTAAGCAATTGAAATCTTTTGTTTTTAAACTTCTTTGTTTTTCACAACAGCAAGTGGATATATTGTTTCCAGTGTCCTTAGATAAACCAGGGAAGTAATAAATTTGAAACTCAGCAATACAAACAATATTGAAAGGCAGAGATTTAACACTGGAATCAATCAACATTTAGAAGGTTGAAAATCCAGCATCAAGGTCCATGTTTTACATCCATGAAAAGACAATGAAAGAAAACCACATACCTGATTAGAAAGATTTTCTTCTGATATGGGAGATAACAAGCAGAATATTTCCTCCTACCATAAAATTATTGTATTACTCTTATTACTGTTCTGGGTTGTTAGAAGTAAGTCTTCATCCTGGTTCATCCAAGTCGGGAATAAATAAGAAACATGGTGACTGCTTTGGGAAGATGGTTACAGTTTATTGAAGAAGCAGAAAGATGGTTTTTCAGGAAAGAGGAGAGGAGAGAAGGGCTGAGCACATGGGCGGTAGGTTTTTATACCTTCTCTAGCCTTTTGTTTGGAAGTTTCCTGTTCCTGTGGCATGAACTTTGAGGCTATTTCCTGTGTCATGTATTCTTACCTGAGTCTAGGTGTGCCTCTCTGGTATACTTGATGGTAATGGGTTAGTCCTATTATGTCCCAAAAGTCATATCCTGCTTCCCTGGTGATGGGCTAATGACTCCTAGAGTATGGGTGGGGTATGCAGATTTTAAGTCTCTTCGTCTGCTTGAGTTCCCTGGCTCCCGCCTTTCTGATGGTTTTACATTTGCATTTGTATAGGGCTGGCTCCTGCTTGGGGACAGAGATTTGAGGGCAGGTTTCTGCTTTTCAAAATCCTTTTGGAGAAAAATATATTTTTTGCCTTTTTAATATTTCCTTCTCTGGGGCTCTGACTTCCCTCAATTTCCCCTTTGTGCCTTAAGTGTATGAATGACACACTTAAATGGCACAAAATTAAAATTGATCTGGTCAGGGAAGACTTGTGGTAAACAAGCTTTAAACTGTTATGCAAAATAATAATAATAATAATAATAATAATAATAATAATAATAATAATACACTAATAGAGGCAGCAGAAAAAGACCCCTGCTCCCAAAAAGGGAGCTTGCAACCCATAAAGTTCTAAAAGTCAAGGCAAAAAATTTAGGTGTAAAAGAAATTTATAGTGTCTAATATTCTGTGCCAATCATTTTCAAATGTTGGATGTCACTTTTAGCTTCCAGTCAGGCTTGTGCATTCCTCCCAAAATTCTTCACAGCCATGGTTTTCCTCAGTACATGGCCACCCGTTTTCAGGGGTTGTTTCCTGCCTTAGCTCTTAGTTCAGTGCATCCAGGTTAGTAATGTCCAATTAAGGTTAGCCAGTATGCCAGGCTATTAAATTTTTCTTAAATTACACACAATGAACTCTAGGAATCCCAATCTGAGTCCACCAGTGTAAGATATTCAGGGCTGAGGTTTGGGGATATCTTTCCTGTTGCTTCCTTAGGGTATAAGAATTGCAAATCACCTGAGGGGGACTGGTTCCCTCCCCCTTGGAATTTGTTGGAAGTTGGTCCCACAAAGCTTTAGTGCAATAGAGCAAAAATCAGCCTGGGGAATTTTACTAAAAGTAGGTGGAGGGGATAGACTCTGAATGCTGTGAATGTTGTGTGTGTGTGCAACTTCTAATACAAATAGGTAATACAAACATTCTGGATAAATTTTCCCTCCCACCAGATAGAAGTCTAAGGTGTTCAGTACTTGTTGTGCCAACTATTCCAAATGCCATCTCTCCATTAATACATTCAACAATACAAATGTGGCAAGAAAGAAAAGTTTTACAATGACTTTTCACCCTCCCTCCACAGTCTAATTTTCTCTTCTGATGCATCACATGGCACCAGTGGCTCCAGGACTCCTTCCTTCTGCAGCTCTCACAGGCATCTGGGGGAATGGTAGGACTTGGGAAGATGTTCCACTCAGATTGCATGGTGGCTTTTTTTGTGGATGGCTGAATTCAAAACCCAATTCCATGCTCAAATGGATGGAGGTAGCGTCTGGGCCTGTGTGTTCTGTTTCCAAAGGTTTGGGGGAGGATTGCAGGGCTGAAAGATACAAGAACAATGTCTCCTCCCCTTTCTGGGTGGACTCTCCCAGGAGAGGCAGACAAAAGGTATGGAGAACAAAGGGCAAGAAAATAATTGGAAGGGGGGTAGCTTGCAAACAGTTTGAAAAGGCATTAATACTGCAGTTGTTAAAGAAACAGATAGGCAGACAAATGGGGACAATTACAGATTGAGGACAAGAAAAACCTGGATTCTGGTAAGAGAACAACAAAATGAAATGTTTCACTTTTGAGCTTGAACATTTGCAACATATTAAGGACAAGAACTTGCAACTTGAGAGGGAAAAAAAATGCTAGGCAGCTTGAGAATGCTGAAAACTCCAAATAATTTTAAAAGCCTAATATTTTAAGATGTGCAACTTGCCAGGGGCAGGAGAATCTGCCTTTAACATTTATTCCAAAATAGACCACATTATTTTAGAGATTGAGAAATAGTTATATATTTCAGTAAAGCTTCATAGTAGTTTCACCAATAAGTGATAGGATAAGAAAAGTAACTTAAGAAAATTATTTCCCCACACAAGCAGACTTGAGCTTCAAAAGGCTCTTGTAGATAGACACACATTTTTCAGGAAAAGGATAGATAGATAAAACCCATTTAGAACACAAACTCATTTACAACACATTGCAGAATGATTTTCCAAAACTTGGGGCAGGACCCAGCAGGCAGGACACCCCCTCCTCACTTCAAAGAGAAAATATCTTGGCAAATACAAGAAGGACCCAATACAAACTAGTCTGACTCACAAACACTTAATACACACTGGCTATAAGGAATGCACACACTGGCTAACAGCAATTAGGATTGACAGGATTAGAATAAAATACCAAAAGTACACAACAATAAAATAATTTAACACTGGATTCCCCCTGGAACAAAAATTAACACCTTTTAGACAGAATTGAGAAGGAAATTAGCCCAACAACAGACACTGACCCCAAAAAATCAGAAATGACAATTTTGGAAACCTTGAAATGGTATTCCAATGAAGCAATGTATAAATGAAATAGTTTGCATCCATCAAAGAAAGGGACTGAGTTACTTGGCAATAAACTCACAGATTTTCTGGAGGAATATTTAAACTAAACAAGGGACAGTGAGTTAATTGATACAGAACATCTCTGCCCCGGCAATCAAAAATTACAGGGTTAGCAGTGCAAGTAACATAGATGTCAGAATCCAATTATATTGCATCTCTAGTTATCAATTATAAAAACCCCCATTTCTGCCTTCTATGGATTCTACCATACGATGAAGGGAAGGGGGTGAACAAAGGGGCTTTATGGCCCTCACTTCCTTCGGTACACTTCAAAAGGACTGGATATGTGTATTGCCAAAAGAGCTAACCATAAGAATCGGGCTATTACTTTTCATGTAGTTTTCTTTGAAGTCTCCATCCAGCCAGCAGTGAGGAAAAAGGGGTGGGAATGTAATGCCTGAGACTGTCGCTGAAAGAGGGGGGTGATTGGGTGGGGCTACTGGGGAACCCCTTAAAACCTTGAATGGGAGAGCTTGGACCCCAAGTCTGTCTAGAATACCTGCAACCATTTTCTCTTAATAAAGGATGCCTGTTGGAAGAATTATTCCAAGAGTTCTGTCTTCTTAAGATGCAAAGTGGGGTGGATCCTTACAATAGATGTGTGTGGACAAGAATATCAACCTTGCTATCAAGCAAAATCAAGCTTTTAATAGCGAGTGTCACACAAAGTGCATTATCACATAGGTGTCAGTCATAAAGAATGAGGGCAAATATGATATAGTTGTCATTATAGAAACATGGTGGGATAAAACCCACAAATGGAACACTCAACTAGAGGGATTTCAATTGTTTAAAAAGAACAGACCAAATAAAAGAGGAGGCAGAGTTTCTCTATATATGAAATAGCTACATATCTACAGAATTAGGGCACAACAATGATGGAAACTGTCTTGAATGCATTTGGATCAATATAAAAGGGGAGATAGATGAACTTTTAGTTAGTCAGCTAACTAAGGTACATAGGAAGCACATGACAATAGGACACAGTCAAACTAGAGTCTTGGACTTTAAGAGAGGCTTGGGAGGGATTCCATGGATGAGAATCCTCAAGGGGAAACAACTCAAGAAGCTTGGGATTTTTTTTTAAAAAAAAATAACCCAGTCTAGCACAATACCAACAAAGAAGAAAAATAATACCTCTCACAAGAAACCAGCATGGCTGCATAAAGAATTCTCTGATAAATTGAAAGATAAAAGGGACAAGTATAAAAAGTGGAAAGAGGGGCACATAACTAAAGCAGAATATTAGTAAATAGTCTGAGCCTGCAAAGATGAGGTGAGGAAAGCTAAGGCTCAAAATGAACTAAGGCTTGTGACCAAAGTCACAAAGAATAAAAAAAAAAAAAAACAGTCCAACTTATCAAAAACAGTATCATAAAAAATAGATTAGAAACACAAGTTAAGATAAGCAAGAAAATGGTAAGTGAGCACCTATCCACCCTAGAAGAGTTCAAATCACCAGGACCAGATGGATTACACCCCAAGGTTCTCAAGAAACTGGCAGATTTGATCTCAGAACCACTGAACTATATTTTTCAAAGATCCTGGAGCACTGGGGAACTACCAGAGGACTGGAAAAGAGCTGATGTAGTTTCCCTCTTCAAAAAAAAAAAAAAAAAAGAATAGATCCAGAAAACTACTGACCCATCATCCTGACCTCAATACCTGAGAAGATTCTGGAAAAGATAATCAAACAGGAATCAGAGAACACCTAAAGGCAAACAAAGTCATTACTAAAAGCCAACATGGGTTTGTTAAAAACAGATCATGCTAGACACATCTTACTGCATTCTTTGGCCCAGTTACAAAATTAGTGGACTAGAGGAATGCTGTGGATATAATTTTCTTGGACTTCAGTAAGGCATTTGATAAAGTTCATATAGGGTTTCCTCCCTGAGCAGGGGGTTGGACTAGATGACCTCCAAGATCCCTTCCATCTTTATTATATTTTATTAAATGCAAGAGTGAAACCTTTCTAGCAGATGAACTTAAAACATTCCCTCCTGCTAACTTTGGGCTGTTCTTAAGAGTACACAGAGAGAAAGAGGAAAACAAACAAACAAACAAACAAACACATTTTTCTTCACTCTGTTTATTGGCCAGACAAACAGAGTGAGGTGTTTCCTTTTTGTGGCTTATTTTAAACAAAATTTCTAGCAGAATTTAAAATTCTTTTCTCTTTGGATTTGAAACAGTCACATTTACCTCACACACAAAGACTTTGACAAACACATATACACAAAGACAAGGAAAACAGAAAAGGAAACAGAAGTCTTAGTTTTACACATTCTAGTCATTCCCACCATAAATTTCAGATAACTCAAGTTAGAGAAGGAACATGTTTTAAACATACCACGTGGTTGCATAGAGAGAGAGAGAAAGAAATAGAATCACTATCTTACTTTCCCTTTTAAATACCTTTATTTAGCCAAATTGGTTTCCCAGTTTCATCCTTCAGCAAAGCACACTCATTACAAATTTTCCTAGCTCGTTTCTTTTTCATGCCATCCAGGACAGGCACCTGCCTCTCGTCCCATGCTTTGAGCAAATCTCTAATTGATGTCCTAATTTCAACCCTCGAACTGCAGCTATCCATGTTCCCCTTCCGATGTGGAGTTCAAATTGGCTCAGTCAGGGTTTTTTTTCTCCTTAGCAGCAGTTCCCAGCCGCTCTTAGCGACAACAAACCTGCCGCCCCGCTTCAGTTTTTGGGCACTAAAATATTGCCCAGGAAGGACTCCGGTCCCTACATGGAGTAAGTGGCCCTTCCAGCTTAGGGACTCTCTACCGTCACTTTGCAAATCTCAAAAATACATTGTCTGAGGAGGACCTACCACTGCAGGGACCCGGCCTCCATTATACCCTGGCTGCAGTTTTTAGACTTAGAAGAAGTCTAGGAGGACCTATACTTTGTGCACTCCTAAAGGTGGGCTTTGCTTACAGGGCCTTACCAGCTGGTTGCCCAAATCCAATTCTCTCATTCACTCATTCCATTCCATTTTCACACAGCCTCTCCCTTTTCCTTAACAAAAGGTCCTACATTCTGACCAAACCCCCATGCTTTCCAGGTTCTACCAATTACAGATCCTTTCTGCGGCTAGGAAAGACCAGAAGGAGCAAAATCCAACTGTGATTGGGAAAAAAGGGTCTTCTCACTCACACACACAGACATACACACATTTTCTTTGTTCCCCTAGGCTTTAAACTTAAAATTTAGAGGTACTCACCTTCACCTTCTTTCCAAAGCAGCCCTTGAGCTCAAACTCTCAAAACTCCCTTTACTACCCTGGCTCCACATGGGCAAGGCCTGGGAAACACATCTACAGACACAAGGGCATCTGCTGCCGGCAAGATGGGGCTTACCAGTTTCAGTCCATGGAAGAGGTTAGCTTGGAGTCCAATCTGGGGTGCCAAATTGTTAGAAGTAAGTCTTCATCCTGGTTCATCCAAGCCGGGAATAAATAAGCAACATGGCGATTGCTTTGGGAAGATGGTTATAGTTTATTGAAGAAGCAGAAAGATGGTTCTTCAGGAAAGAGAAGAGGAGAGAAGGACTGAGCACATGGGCAGTAGGTTTTTATACCTTCTCTAGCCTTTTGTTTGGAAGTTTCCTGTTCCTGTGGCATGAACTTTGAGGCTATTTCCTGTGTCACATATTCTTACCCGAGCCTAGGTGTGCCTCTCTGGTATACTTGATGGTAATGGGTTAGTCCTATTGTGTCCCAAAAGTCATAAGGTTAGTCCTATTATGTCCCAAAAGTCCCTGGTGATGGGCTAATGACTCCTAGAGTTTGGGTGGGATATGCAGATTTTAAGTCTCTTTGTCTGCTTGAGTTCCCTGGCTCCCGCCTTTCTGATGGTTTTACATTTGCATTTGTATAGGGCTGGCTCCTGCTTGGGGACAGAAATTTGAGGGCAGGTTTCTGCTTTTCAAAAAATGCTTTTAAAAATCCTTTTGGAGAAAAATATATTTTCTGCCTTTTTAATATTTCCTTCTCTGGGGCTCTGACTTCCCTCAGGGTCATAAAACCATATATCAATTTTGCATTTCCTTCACAAAAAGTTCCGAAATCCTATAAAAATCTTGTTGATGTGTCAGTCTGTTGCCAACTGCCCCCCAAATAAATCTTGTATTATTTTTAGAGAGAGAGAGAGAGAGAGAGGAGAGAGAGAGAGAGAGAGAGAGAGAGAGAGAGAGAGAGAGAGAGAGAGAGAGAGAGAGAGAGAGAGAGAGAGAGAGAGCTCCTTCCCAAACAGCTAGCCTCCACATCTTGATTGACTGCCTTTCTCCAGGTATGCTTATGTTTCTCCAGAGAGATTGCTAATGCTCTCTTTTCCCAGATCAGAAGAAAGCAATCCAGGGAAATTATCCCAACACAGCATTACAAATGTGCACAGATTTGGGGTACCTCCCTGCAGGAGTTTTCTAAGTATTCAAAATTATGTTGCTAGATGCTTGAGGCTTTGATGATGAATCACTCCAAGAAAGCTTTGTGCTTTTGCAGATTTATCACTACTTCTGATCTACTGTAAAGGTATCAATGAGTGCAGAAAGAGGGTCAGTAAAGAGGCATAACTTCAGTCACTTTAAATAGGCATCACTTTACAATGCCTCAAGCTTCATTTTCATTCTCTCAATTATATCTTTCCAGGAATATTAATGGTATTAGTTGAGTGTTCATATAATGCATTGTTGTATATGATACAGTGAAATACCAATTATTTTATCCATTTTACTTTGAAATTGTTGTGCCTTTCATTCATACACTGAGAAACGTTTCCAGGAATGGAGTGTTTATGTGTTGAGTGCAGTATTCCATGGACTTTATGGTCTAATGGCATGTGAGAGGGGCCTGTGGTTTTTCATCTTGTTTTCAGCTGTGCAAACAAGAGGCACTTCTCCTTCCTTTCAGAGCCCACTAAAGCCCACTAAAATGCAGGGTTATAGCAATAGGACTGCTGTGGTTTTAAAAACCAAACTGGGCAGGTCTGATGTTGTTCATTTTAACACCAAACATATTGTCAGTGTTTATTTTTTCTGTCCCATGCTCAAATGAAATAAACAGTGACTGAATTACAGGGCTTTTTAAAAGAGGGCTTAAGAAGATATCAGTCTATTTTCAAAAACAAGTTGAACCTGTTCAAAACTCCCCAAAGAAGCAAGAATACTCTAAGACAATTCTTACTTTTTTCCTACTTTTCACCATTTACATTACTTACTTTTTATCATTTAAAGCTCTATTGATTAAGTGGCATCCTGGATGAGTTCTTTATGTGTTAAGTTGAAAAAGCTACACTCCTTTCCTGATTTAGATTGGAATATTGGTATTGGTAGGCATGTATTCGCTCTAGATAAGCACATATTTTTCTTGGACTGAATGGCATCCAGGTCTTTTATGCTGTGCATCCCAATATTCGTAGAAATGGAAAGGGTTCTTTTGTATGACATCACAGGCTCTTTCACATTTAATAAAGTATAACATTTAAATATAATATAAAAATTGATCAGGAAAAGTCCCTAGAAGCATGATATTGCTTCAAATATGCTTTTAGAAAATTGAAAGGGACTCCAGAGGTCATCTCATCCAATATGCTGTTTACTGCTTGGTTTTCATA
Source organism: Crotalus tigris (assembly GCF_016545835.1). Classification (NCBI taxonomy): domain Eukaryota; kingdom Metazoa; phylum Chordata; class Lepidosauria; order Squamata; family Viperidae; genus Crotalus; species Crotalus tigris. The sequence goes on from NW_024100522.1 coordinate 60,215, forward strand.
CCTTTCACCTTCTTGGCAGCCACCCTCTGAACTTAATCTGTTTCTCTTTTTAAAGTGGGAAGTTATAACTGACACAAGACTCTAATTGGGATCTGATCAGGGCAGAGTAAACTAGAATAAATACTTCCTGTGGACTAGAATCTGTGCTCCTCTTAATATTCTCCAAAATAGCACTGGCCTTTTAAGTAGCTGGACAATACTGCTGGTTCATGTTTAACTTGTAGTAGACCTAAGGACCCCCATGTCAGAATCCAATTATATTTCATCTCTAGTTATCGACTATGGAAAACCCCATTTCTGCCCTCTCTGGATTTTGTCATACAATGAAGGGGGGTGAACAAAGAGGTTTTATGGCCCTCACTTCCTTCGGTACAACTGCAAAGGACATCATGTGGATATCACCAAAAGGACTAAGCATAAGAATGGGGGCCATCAGATTTGATCTGTTCCTCTCTGAAGTCTCCCTTCCACCCGGCAGTGAGGAAAAGGGGGTGGAAATGTAGAGCCTGGGATTGTTGCTGGGAAGATGATGGGGGGTGGGGCTACTGGGGACCCCTTAAAATCTTGGACTGTAGGGCTTGGGCCCCAGATCCTGTCTAGAACGCCTGCAACCATTTTCTCTTTATAAAGATGCCTGTTGGAAGAAATATTCCAAGAGTTCTGTCTTCTTAAGATGCAAAGTGGGGTGGGTCCTTACACCCAGGCCCCTTTCTCACACAGTAGTGCCAAACCAGTAGTCCCTACAATATATCTTATATTTTCTCTATCGAAATGAAGAACTTTACATTTCTTCTATTTATAGATCATCTTATTTACTTCAGCCCACTGTTCAAACTTGTGTAGACCTTTTGGAATCTTTTTTTTTCTTCTTTGTTCCAGCTTAGTATCATTTGTGAAATATGTATGTTCCCTCAATTCCTTTATCCAAATAATAAGTAAATATATTGAACATACAGGTCCAAGGGCAGTAGCTTTCCATTCAGTACTCTAACAATGGTCATAATTATAGGACCATATAACTATAAGCTATGAATCCATATAGTATCTATTTACCACATTATTAAGAATCATATCATGAGGCAATCGGTCAATGGCTTTTCTGAGGTCCTGGTACAAGACCTTAGGGGAAAACTGGAGGACAGTCAAAAGGTGAACTCAAACCATGCTGAGATAGGTTGGAAAAAGTGTTTCAAAGTTTCAAATTTTCCACAATAAAATCTGTGAAATTACTCTTATTGTTTTCAGGCTCCTGAATATATTGCAGACTAGCCATATATATATAAAGAAGAAAATGAGGTTTGTCTGATATGATTTGTCTGGGACCAACCCATGTTGTATTATGTTACCTGCAGCATGCCTCTTCAAGTGCTCAAAAACACAGTTTAAATAATTGATTCAAGGACCTTGCCTTTTACAGACATCAAAACAGATTCAGTGTCCTGGGATTTCTGATTTTTGTGCCATAGTGCACAGCCATGGGATTGCGGAGCTCTGCATCCCATGGCTGATTTCATCCTGCCAGGGAAGCCTAAATAGCTCTGAAGTTGCCCCAGAGAGGTGGCAAAGAAAGAGGGGTGCTCTGATGGTGGTCATTCCGTTTGATCTGGGGGAAGCCCTCTGACCCAACAAGGAGAAAGGCTAGCTCCACATCAGCATCTAGCCCAAGCTACTTGCAGCTGAAGTCCAAGACCATGAGCCAAAACAACGGTGAACAGTGTGCTTGGAACTGGTGAGAGTATCGATCTTCTCTCTTCTACTCTGCAATTGGAAAGATTCCCAAAGTAAGAAAACTTTTGAAAGTGAGGAGAGGGGATTACACCCCCACTCCCCCATAGAGGGAAGTGGTGAATTAACTTTTAAGGAGGAAAGAAACATACTGAAATCAAATTAAAAATACTACAGTCTGGTTAAATCTAGAAGCTAAAAAAGAAACTGCTAAGATTATACTCTAAAGGGTTTCGATGAAATTATATATCTAAAAAAACAATAAGAATAATTTCTTGCCTGAAAAATCTGGAAAACAAACAACCTCTGACACCTAGTGGAGAATTAGAATATAGCATTAACAACAATGCCCAGAAACAAAGAAAAATCTGTTTCCTTAAACTTTAATAACCTTTAAGAAGACAGTTGCTGGGAACAAAGAAAAAAATACATAGTGGGCCAGCTATAAGATTAAAAAGTGTCTGAAGGAAAAGAAATACTCTGATTGTTGTCTAAACTCAAGAATTGTTTACCAAAAAAGAAAAACTTTGATTTTTGACTAATCTTTTAAGGGGGAATTTACAGGAAGGATTCAAGGTGACTAAATATACTGAACTGCAATTTTGACTGATTTACAACTAACTCCTGAATGAAAGAATTGTTACAAAACATTGATTTTACTGAAGCCTTGACAATTGGAAATATAGTGGATTATAAAAACTATATATAAAGATAAGAACTATATAAAACTAGACTGTTTGGGACTTCTGGCTTGGCATCGCAATGCTGCGGACGCAAGAAGATGGGCTCCGTCTTTCTCATCTGAATTCGCTCCATTGGGGGACCCTGGAAAGGGTTGAAAGTTGCCCCGTAGAGGTGACGAGCAAGGAGGAGACCCCCGTTTGATCACGGGAGGGTGGCAGCCCTTCCATTTGATCTGGGGAAGCCCTCCAAACTGGCGGGGGAACAACCCACCGTATTAATATGGCCGGTCACTAAGCTGATGACAGCTAAAGTCAAAAATATCACCAAGCAACTTTCAAGCAATGTGGATGAAACTGGGTGAGACCTGATCATCTCTTTAAAATTCTAAGGGTTTTTTTCCCGTAAAAGCTGCCCAAAGCATTTTTCCCCCTTGAAGAAAGAGGGAAGGGAATTTTTACCCCGCTGTCTAAAAAAAGCAGTGACTAACTACCAAGGGGAAACAGAGCAATTATAAGATTAATTTTAATCTAATTGGATGTATATTCTTTTGAAACTTGGAGACTAAAAGTGTTCTTTTTCTTATTGGAAGCTTATTTTTTGTTCTAAAAAAATAAGACTTGAAAAACCACCATATAAGTTTTGGACTTAAAAAACTTAAAATGATGTTGATGACATCTTGTGGTGAATTATGGTATTACAATTTGTTATTGCCTAAAAGAGACTTGGCTTGAAGCCCAGACTTCAGATAAAATTTGTTTGACCTTGACAGTTACCGCCTTTGAAAAACCCAGCTGCAAAGAAGGGATTTCTGGGCAGCTTATCTGGCCTGCTTGAACTATGAATGTAAACTTACTGACTTTTGGAGCTAGTCTTGGGGAATTGCTTTCCTATTTCCCTGTATGAGAAGCATATGGTATTACATGAGATGATGGAACACCTTGCATTATAAACTCTTACTTGATAAACAATTTCTACTATAAAGACCACCTATAAAATGTGAAATAGATGTCCCATACCCATCTACAAAAGACAAAAAATATTTTTAACGTTTGATTCTAAAGTCTTCAACTTAACATACTATCAAGAGAATATGGATGAAGATCAGGGAAAAATCCTTTCCATGTTGAAATCAATACATGAAACCATCCTTTCAGCTTGTGACAAAATAAGAAGCAACACAAAGGAACAATGTACTAGCTTAAATATACAAACCCAGATCTTGACTACAAGCAAAGAACTATCAACGCAGAAAACAAAATGAAAATTGGAATAAGTAAACACTAAGACAGAGGACCCAACTGACCAACAGACCCAGCCAACTGAAAAATCAGAAAAGGGAGTGACAACATTGAAAATGGAAAAGACTTTTTACAAATTAAGAAATCAAAATATATTTGAAGAAAAGGAAGAAGAACAGATAAACCTATCAGGACAATTGTGAGAAATTGGAGTAATAGGGAGGTGATTTAATGAATACCAATGGGCTCATCCTTCCAAAAAAACGTCAACCAAATGGTCTTTCTTATTTCAAATAATATATATATAAATAGAGGGAGAACTATTTGATGATTCAAAGGCACTGACATAGAAGGTTAGCTGGCAAAGGAAGAAAGACAGAGTAAGGCTGAAGAAAAAAATGGCTTTGATCTATTAGAAGGGATATTATATTATTAATTAGATGGTTGAATATGGTGGAAAATAGAAAATAGAGTAACATTATAATTAAATAGATAAGATGTGTAATTAGACTATTAGACTTTGGTATGAAAAGGGAAAAAGGGAGAAGTTGAGATAAGGGAAACTTTTGGTCACCTAAACATAAAGTACTTGGAAATTATAAATAATAGTGTTTTCATGAATATTTATGGGAAATTAAAGTTTGGGGGGAAAGAAGCAATAATAGGACATTGTTTATATAAGGATATTAAGTGCAAACACAATTAAGATATGTATAGGCTAAAACTTATTGATAAATGTAACAAAGATATTTCTATGTAGTTGAAAATAAGAATTTTGTTTGCCCAATATGAGATAATAGATATTATTGGAAAGAGAGAGGAAGTATCTGATGTTCTAATATTAGATTTAAATTAAAAATTTATGTATATTACTGAACTATTGGTTAACCCAGATAACACCTATAATGGTTTTGACTTATTAGAGGGGATACTGTATTATTAATTAGATGGTTTAACATGGAGGGAAATAGATAATTTTTAGAAAACAGAGCAATACTATAATCAAATAGATAAGATGTGTAACCAGAATATTAGACTTTGCTATGAAAAGGGAAAAAGAGAGAAGTTGAGATAAGGGTAACTTTGGTCACCTAAATATAAAATACTTGGAAATCATAAAAATAGTATTAATTGGAATATTGATGGGAAATTAAAGCCTGAAAGAAAAAAGCAATAACAGGACATTGATTGTATACAAGGATTAAATGCAAATGGAAATTAAGATATGTATAAGTTAAAAATTATTAATAATTGTAACAAAAATGTTTTTATTTAGTTGATAATAAGAATTGTACTAGCCCAATATGAGATAGCAGATATTAATGGAAAAAGAGAGGAAATTCCTGATGTTGTAACATGAGATTTATACTAAAGATTTATGTACAGTATTGAACTATTGATTAACCCAGTCATCACATTGCTTTTTAAATACTTAATTGTAAAATGAGAAAATTAATAAAATATTAAAATTAAAATTAATATATATATATATATATATATATATATATATATATATATAAACTAGAGTGTTTGGATTTTGAGTTTTGGCTGGTTTGACAAGACTAATTACAGAGACTATGGCACTGATGACGGATTATTTGAAAAGGGGAGACAACATGGATATGGCATACTTATCAAAAAATGACAGAAAACCACATTTAATGCCTACTCCTGAAGGACTCAGCCTGGAATATCAGACCTCCAGAAGCAACATTTCAAGACAAAACAAATACTGTCCAGAGGAAATTGATGTAATGTTATGACAGGTTCAAATGACAATAGCCTTAAACCACAAGGAGATTAAACACAACTTTGATGACATAAATGAGTGCATTTCTAATCTAAACTCACAATCAAAAATACCCAAAAATGATAGTAAAGAATGAACAAACAAATCAGATAATAGAACATAAACTAGAAAAAAAATGACTTAATCAGCGAAGCTACAAATGAAGAGAATTATAATTTAATATAAACAGGAAAAAAACTTACAAGACTTGGACATAACAACAAAAATGGAAAGGATGCCTTATTCATTAGAATGTCAAAATAAATCCGAGGATAAGAAAGAAAATTTAACAAAATGGACACTGCCAGAAAAATCATTGTTTAGGAGACAAAAAGCATACATTTTACATATTCTGTCTTCTCCACTCCCAACAACACTTACAAAAATACAAGAATTTCCTGGCAAGCTGAAAATATCAATTTGGAAAGCTATTTGGCAAAAGAAGAAGGCCAGAGACAGATTCAAGAGATTTGGTTTGCCCTACCAGATGGAGTATTACACGAGCAAACACTTATTTGAATACGGCTAAATGAACAGAAAACTTTGGCTATAAAGGGGCCTTACAATAAGAGGGATAAGAGATATAAGTAACGTAGTACTTTTTATAATATATAAAATGTAAAAATATTGGGATGATGTATATGAATGAAAAGTTTGAATTTCAAAGATAAATTAAGTTTGAAGAGAATTAGGATTAAGGAATGATTGAAATATTGAGGGGAAATTAAACTTAAATAAAAACTTTGAAGAAAAAGGATATATAGTGATTTAACAAATTAACTTTTACAAATATAAGTGAAATAAAAACCAATCAGAAAAGATATTATAGGTAGATGTCATAGGATAGATAAGCAGTATGGTATTTTTATAATACATAACATATGAAAACATTGGAATGATGTATTTAAATGGAAAATTTGGATATTTAGATGTTAAATACTGAGAAAATTATGATTCATAAGAATTGTTCGAATATTAAAGAGAAATTAAGCTTAAACAAGATTTATGAAAATAGGATATATGGTGAACCAATAAGATGATTGTTATAAAAATAACACAAGTTGATAAGAAAACAAATGTCACATATGGGCGCTATTATTGTTGGTACAAACATGGAAGAAAATGTTAGTATTTATCATTTATGCATTGAAAGTATTAAAAATTATATTTGTTTAAGGTTGAAGAAGGAGAATACTATTGGGAGAAGAGAAGATCAAAGAAATATACTATTAATCAATGTACTAATTATGGAAGTATAAAATTAATTATTATTGTCTGTTAATTAACTACTATTGATTATGTGTGTTTTTTTAAAACACACCAGGCACTAAGGATTGTTATTGTAAAAAATCAATAAAACAGTTAAAAAAAAAAAGACAGTGTCCTGTATCCTCTGTCCCTTTTTGAAAAATGGGACAATATCTCCTGGAAACGTAACTCAAAAATTCTCAAAAAGCACTGCTGTCAAAAAAAAAGTACCTTAAAATCTAATCACCTGGCTAGAAGACATGTATTCAAATCAATTCAGTTCTATCATACCATCTTCTGGTTTGTCCTAAGCTGTAGTTTTGTCATTTCTGCAAAGGCATAACAATGTCCAGCTAGAACTTAATTTCCTTTCTGAGAGAGAAAAGACACAAAATAATTCAGAATTTCAGTTTTCTTCCTATCACTCATTATTAATTCAACAGTTTCTCCTTCCAACATCCACTTTGGCTTTCTTTTTGTTTCCAACAACTTCCTCCCCCCTTTTCAAACTTTGATTACAAAAATTTCTAACCAATTCAAATTGAGCAAAATTTTCTTCTCTTCCTGGCAATATCATCCAAATATTGTATTGACTTTTATTTCATATTATAATTATGAATAAGTTATCCACTTTGTTGTATTTTCCGGAAAGTTGTATCTGAGTGTCAATCTTTGTTATTTTTGATATTTGAACTGAGTCAGTTACAGTTAGTTCTTGATCATCCAAGTTATCCATCCGTTGTAGGTAACGTTGTGTAGAATTGGTTGGCTCAGTGGTTACCACCTTTTCTCCCAGTGTAGATTCATCATTAGGATGTAAGCATAATATCTCTGTACCTTTAAAATATGTGTCTCAATGTGTGAAAGCCTGTTCAGAATTGCTCTGTTGTTCCTCTGTTGTTCCTTGTTCCATGGCTTGATTCATTATTGGAGGGTCAGTTGGAAGTGCCAAGATGGCATCTTTAGATTGTCTCCTAGATTTCCAATAAGTTTTGAAGTCTTCTGTCATTTCAAAAAGTTTCTCCAATATTAAATCATAGTCAAGATGTGGAATGTTTTCTTCCATTTTGGTAGTAGACAAGCCTGTTCCTTTATTAGAAATTATATTTTAGAAAAGTCCACAAATATCCACCTCCAAAGGTCTAATAGCAAGCTTCACCCCCCGAATGTCAGATTATTTTTTCTCTTTTACTATTGTATGAAATCCAATCCCTCTTCCAGTCACAAAGATAGATTTATAATGTCACTTTTGACCACCAGATGTCCTCAGTGGACTGAAAGATCTTTTTTCCCCCACATTGATAAAGTTAATGAAGAAAAAGTTTTTTTTCAGTCTTATTTAAAAGTTTAACAAGAAAGATATCTCCAAGATTATAAAGTTGATAGAGACAAATAGCAATATCCTCTTTCCCCCCCTTCTTTTCCCCCAAATATCCCCACAAAGAAAATCCAATGGTAGAAAAAACAACCAAAACAGACAAAGAGGTTTTTTCTTCTTCTTTTCTTTTCTTTTAAGCTCTCTTTCCGATATAGGCAGTGGCCGCCTACTTAGCAAAGGGAAATAGTCAGAGCACTTTACAGGAAGAATCAGAGTAGTGAGAGAAAAAGGAGTCTCACCCGGATTCACCACGGTGGGTCCTCATGCTTAGTTATTCTTTTGACTTGTGGTTGGTGCAGCTGGGTGATCGGCCATTTTACTGACCTATCTTCTTCTCCGTCGGCCCTCAGAGTTCACTCGGCCAGCTGGGGGAGCCACTGCTCCTCCGCAGCTGAGCACAGCCTCCTCGACAGTAGTTGCACCCTCCAGGGCGACTTTCGACCCGCATAAGGGTCTACTGGCAGAGGGAAACTAGCTGCTGAGGAGACAAGTCTCCTCGTACAGCTAGAGGTGCTGCCTCTGAAACCGGAAGTGCACACACAATCTACTTCTTGGTAAGATAGAAAAATGTGGGATAGACATCATCTCCACCAGATGCATTTGTGACTGGCTGACGAGCCAATGTGTACTCCTCAATGGAATTATATCTATATGGAGGGAAACATGCAATAGGGTACCACAAAGTTCTGTCTTAGGCCCCGTTTTTTTCAATATCTTCATAAATGATTTAGCTGAAGGGATAGAAGGGGACCTCATCAAATCTGCAGATGACACAAAGCTAGGAGGAATAGACAACACTTTAGAAGACAGGCTCAAGATCCAGAAAGATTCTGATAGGCTTGACCACTGGGCCTTATCCAGAAAAATGCAATTCAGTGGCAATAAAAGTAAAGTTTTACAGTTAGGCAAGAAAGACCAAATGAGCAGGAATAGAATAGAGGGTACCTGGTTCAATAGTAGTAACTGTGTGAGGGATTAAGAAATCCTAGTGGACTACCACTTAAATGTGAGCCATTAGTGTGCCAAAGACTCCTAGGTTGCATAAACAGAGGAATAGTATCAAAATCATGTGAAGTTTTTGTACTGCTTTATAAGGCCTTAGGAAGACCACACTTAGAATACTGAACCTTGTTTTGGTCACCATATTATAAAAAAGATGTTCAGACTCTGGGAAGAGTACAGAGAAAAACAACAAGGATGATTGAGGGGGGGGTGGAGGCTGAAACATATGGTGAATGGAGGCTAAGATGCTAGAAATAAAAATGGAGGCTGCTTAGGAAAAAAGATTCTTGTTTATTTAGTTGCCAGAAACTTCAGTGACACAGCATGTTTCTGGGGTGGCTGACAAAATGGAATTGGGAGTGGATGGGTTTTTACACCTTCTTGGGCTTTGTGTTTAAAGTTGTTCCTGTTCCTGTGCAATGTACTTTGACCAGAGCTTGAGTGTGCCCTTTTGGTATTCTAATGGTGGTGGGTTAATCCTATTATATCCTAAAGGTCATGTTCCTGTCCTTGGAATTGGGTGGGGAAATGTCCTTTTCTAATCTCATCAGCTCAAACCTTCTCTGGTGCTGTGGCTGAAGGCATTTTGCTTATGAATAGTGGCCCAGTCTTTCTGAATAGGATTATCAAATCTGTATTTCTAAAAGCTGGCCTGCTCATTTTCTGCTTGGAGAAAAAGGAGACTGGTTTCTGCCTTTTAAGATTTTTTCCCATTATTCCTTTGGGGAAATATAATATTCTATCTTTTTATAATTTCCCACAAAATATTTCCTTCTCTGGGGGTGGGTGAGGACTGACTTCCAACAATCCCCCCTTTGTGCCATATAAATACGAGTGATACACTTTTACTGGCACAAGATTAAGAATTGATCTGTTCAGGGAGGCTTGATGGGGGGTTCTATGTGTCACAGGTTCCGACTAATGAAGCACTTCAAAGAACTTTCAGGCATGTTTCCTAAAGTCTTTATTACAGAGCTACAATTTTGCCGGTCACCATCATGGACGTATTGATGCCAGAATCTGACTTCCTCTCGCTGGCATCAATCTTTTCTTGCTAAACCCCTCCCTTGTCTTGCAGTCACATGTCACATTATCCAATTAGTCAAAAGTTTACTTCCTCTTTCTTTCCCAGGCTTCCCCCCCACTCTAAGCTATGTATTAACCCAGTAATTACCAGACAGTTTTGCATATTGTCAAAGCAAGAATATACAGTATTTGCAGCATTGACACTATGGGGGGTTCCAGGATGTAGGGAAACAACCTATTAATGCAAAGAGGAAGGCATAGAGGCAGCAGAAAAGGATCCCTGCAGTGGCTCCCCCAAAAAAGGGGAGCTTTAAGCCCATGAAGGTCTAGAAGCTAAGGCAAAAGTTCTGTTAAGGTGAAGATGAAATTTATAGTGTCCAATATTCTGTGCCAATTCTTTTAAATGTTTCATGTCACTTCCTGTTTGCTTTCAGCCAGGTTTGCACATGTCCCAAAATTCTTCACAGCCATGTTTTGCCTTAGTAAATAATTACTGGCTGCCCATTTTCAAGGGTTGCTTTCTGAGCCTGCCTTAGCTCTTAGTTTAGTGCATTCAGGGTTTGTGATATCCAACTGAGGTTAGCCAATGTGCAAACCAGGCTATTAATATTTCTTAAATTACACACAATGAGCCTTAGAACTCCCACTATGAGTCCACCAGTGCAACCTATTCAGGCCTTGAGTTTGGAGATCTCTTTCCTGCTACTTCCCCAGTCAGGGCATCTGAACTGTAAATCACTTGAGGGGGGAGGGAACATGGAATTTGCAGGAAGGTATGCATGCAAAGGCCTTAGTGCCACAGAGCAAGAACTAGCCTGGGGAGCTTTACATGAAGGGAGGTGAAGGGGATAGTGTGATAGCCTCTGGGCTTGGGTGGATGCTGACTTCCAACAAGAGAATCTAGACATGGAGGTCACATTGTCCAAGTTATCCTCTAAATTTTCTGCTCTGGGTTTTCATTGTCATCTCTATTGATTTTTAAGAAATTGGTAAGTCCTTTATCTAGAATTGCAAACATAAATCTCTTTCTTATCTTTTTTGCTATTTTGTCTGTGTGCAGCAGTCTATTTATGCAAGGCTATTACATAGAATTCTGGATTCTCCATGCTTCTGAGCATTTCAGTTTAAGGAGATTTGCTCATGAACCATGCTTTTTGGGGGAATAAATGAGCAGCAGTCATATATAGTTTCTTTTCTTTTTTTTTTAATGAAAGTTTTTTATTTTTTCCATATAAACATTATATAAAAAAGTATACAATACAATTTTAAGATAAAATAAACATTATTACGACCTGCGCACTCCCCCCAGGCTGCATCCACCCTCTCTTAAAACATTCCCTACTTCCCTCCTCTTTCTCACCTCCCATCCTACTCTCTTCCCCTCCCCTTCTCCTCTCACTACCCTACTTCCTCTCTACACTTGCCCACCTCTCATCCCTATCAAACCCATGAACGCAGCATAAGGGGAGTGCCCAGGCCGCACCCCTATAAGCAACCATTATCTATATTACACTTACCCCCCCACATTTCCTCCCTCCCACCCCCAACCCCCCTCCCTTCACTTCCCAGAGCAGAATACAGGGTTAATAATTAAAAGGATTTATAATAATAAGAAAAAGAAAAAAAAGAAAAAGAAAAAAAATAATAATAAAACAGGAAAAAAAATCATACTTAACCTTTAACTCCAATAGCCTATAAGACAATTCTCTGTAATATTTACTATAATATTCATTCATAAAATAAGTGAAACTTTTTAGTTCCATACTTTTTCTGAATATAATCTATCCATCTTCTCCATACAGTGATATATCTTTCTTGTGTATGATCCTTTAAATAGGCAGAAATTTTTGCCATCTCTGCAAAACTAGATACTTTAAATACCCATTCTTCTAAAGTAGGCAAAGAATCTTTCTTCCAATATAAACCTATTAATAACCTTGCGGCAGTTAATAAATTCAACATCAAAATAGTTTCTTTATCATTTAAATCCACAAAGATACCCAATAAAAATAGTTGAGGAGTAAACTTTATCTTCCTTCTAAAAATCTTTTGAATGTTCCACCAAATCATAATCCAAAATGCCTTTACCTTTTTACAATTCCACCAAATATGAAAATATGTCGCATCTTTATTGCCACATCTCCAACATTTGGGCTGTATGTTAGGATACATACAAGATAATTTTTTAGGATCTAAATGCCATCTGTAAAGCATTTTATAAAAATTTTCTCTCAAATTTTGAGCTTGTGTAAATTTAACATTTCTAGTCCAAATTGTCTCCCATAAATCCAATGAAATCGGTTCCTGTATATTTTGAGCCCATTTAAACATACAATCTTTAACCAATTCTGTTTCCGAGTCTAACTCTAATAAAACATTGTAAATTCTTTTTATATGGGCCTGACTCTGATTTTTAATCTGAATAACCAATTGTTTATCTTCTAATGTTATTCCCTCTTTCTTATCTACAGTCCATCTATCCACTATTTGTAAGTATTGAAACCATGACTGTAGAGTATTTTCTTGCCTTAATACATCTAGGGATTTCAAATGCCAATTCGAACCAGACCAAATTAACAATTCTTTATACGAGATTTTATCGAAATTTGTCCCCTTAGAAATTCCCTCAATTGCATGTCTGGGAATCCCCCAGATAGGTATTTTATAATTCAATCTGTAATAATACTTTTTCCAAACACGAAGTAAGGCATTCCTCAAAATATGTAATTTAAAAATCCGATCAACTTTCTTATTGAAAATCAGGTATGCATGCCAACCATATATTAAGTCCCAACCTTCCAAAAACAGAATATCCTTATTTGTTAAGTTGAGCCAATCGCTTAACCAAGTTAAAGCGGCTGCATCATAATATAATTTCAAGTTGGGTGCCTTAAGTCCTCCTCTTTCTCGAGCATCCTGTAAAATCTTAAACTTAACCCTTGGTTTCTTTCCGGCCCATATAAAATTGTTGATACCCTTTTGCCATTCATCCAAATTTGCCTCTTTTTTTAAAATAGGTATCATCTGAAACAAAAAAAGGAACTTTGGTAGAACATTCATTTTTACAGCTGAAATTCTCCCCAACAATGACAATTGCAGTTTTTTCCAGTCTTTTAAGTCCTTTTGTACTTTTCCCCATAATGGTTCATAATTATTCTTATACAATTTTCCATTTGAAGCGGTTAAATATACTCCCAAATATTTAACCTTTTTTACCATCTGAAAACCTGTGGCTTTGACCAAACTTTCCCTATCCTTAACTAACATATTCTTAGATAATATCTTAGTCTTATAATTATTGACTTTAAAACCAGAGACATTCCCATACTGTGTTATAAGTTCTAATAAACAATCAATCGCTTGATTCGGTTGTTCCAAAATTAAGACCAAATCATCCGCAAAAGCCCACAATTTATACTCATTCTTCCTTATCTTTACGCCCTTAACTACCTTTGATTCTCGAATCTGAACCAATAAAATTTCCAACGTTAAAACAAATAACAATGGGGATAATGGGCATCCTTGTCTTGTCCCTTTTTCAATATTAAAATTCTCAGTCAATCCCCCATTTACAACGATTTGTGCGGATTGTTGCTGATATATAGCTTTAAGTGCATGTAACAAATTATCCCCAAAATTCATTTTCTCTACCAATGAAAATAGAAATTTCCAATCTAATTGATCAAAGGCTTTTTCAGCATCCAAAAAGATAAAAGCCACAGGAATCTGATTATTCTTATCCAAGTATTCAATTAAATTTATAATTTGTCTAACATTATATTTCATATATCGCCCTGTTATAAATCCTGCTTGGTCATTATGAATCAAGTCCTTCATAACCTGCATTAATCTGTTTGCCAAAATTTTTGTAAAAATCTTATAATCAACATTTAATAATGAAATTGGCCTATAATTCTTAGGCTCTGTAAGATCCTGATCTTCCTTTGGAATCAGTGATATAAAAGCTCTTTTCCAAGAAGGAGGCACTTGTGTACCCAACATAATACTATTAAAAAGTTCCTTTAGAGGCTCCATCATTTCTTCAGATAAAGTCTTATAATACCTCGAAGTCAATCCATCTGTTCCCGGAGATTTTCCAACCTTTAACTGCTTAATAGCTAAACCAATTTCCTCCACAGTAATTAATCTATTCATCCCATTTTGTTGTTCCTCTGAAAGTTTAGGAAAATGCACAGATTGTAAGTATTTGTCTATATCCACACCCTTTATGTTATCACTTGAATATAATTTTGTATAAAAATCTAAAAAACTCTTTTGGATCAAATTTTGCTGAAAAACCTCAGTACCTTTATATTTTACTTTCTCTATAATTCTAGCTTTCTGTTTCTTTCATAACTGATAATCGAACCACCTCCCAGGCTTATTCGCGTTACAGAAAGTATTATGTCTCATGTACGACAGATTAGTAGCCACCTGATCTGCCATCAACATATTAAATTGTTCCTTAAGCATCTTTATAGATACCTTTAAATTATTGTCAGTTGGATTAAGAACAAACTCTTGTTCTTTTAATTTAATCTCTTCTTCTATTTCTCTACGTCTTTTTAACCCCTTTTCCCTAAAAACCTTATTCAATTGAATCAAAATTCCCCTCATATATGCCTTACTGGCATCCCAAACCATGGACATCGATGTTCCCTTATTCATATTTATAGCAAAAAAGTCCTTTAAATGCTCTTTACATTTTTGTACAAACTCTTCCCGAGTAAACAAATTCTCATTCAATCTCCAGGGTCTTCTATTCCCATCTTCCAAATGTAATTCCATCCACACCGGACTGTGATCTGACAAAGTTCTGGGAAAAATTTTCACCTTCCTCACTCTAGAAAGAAGGTCACTAGTAATCAAGAAAAAGTCAATTCTTGAAAATGATTGATGTCTATCCGAATAAAAAGTGAAATCTCTATCACTTGTATTCCTTTCTCGCCAAATATCAATAAGCTCCAATTCTTCTTTCAAATCAAAAAAAGTTTTAGGTAACCTAGTTTGGGTAAAAGTTTTAGAAGAGCTCCTTTTATCTATAGTTGAATCTAGAACCCCATTCCAGTCACCCATCAAGATTACAGATTTATAATCCAACTGGGATATCTTCCCATGCAAAAACTTATAAAATTGTTTCTGTTGCTGATTAGGAGCATATAATCCAACAATAAGAACTTTTTTACCTTGTAATGATAATTCCACAAAAAGATATCTTCCTTCAGAGTCAGTCTCAATTAATTTAGATGGAAAATTTTTCTTCACGTAAATTACCACTCCCCCTTTTTTCCCTGGAGCTGGAGCAATGAAATGTGAACCCAAACGAGGATTCATCAAAATTTTGGAGTCCTTTAAAGTTATATGAGTCTCTTGCAGACATATCAAATCATTGTTGTGTTGTTTCAAATAATGGAAAACCTTTCTTCGTTTCTGTGGCACATTTAATCCATTAACATTCCAGGTCAGGAGCCTGGCCATCTCCACCGGCCTGGAGCCTCTGGAGCATGGCCTGCAGATCCACTGTCGAAGATCTTTTGGGTCTTGCCCCTCCCACAGGCTCTGTAATAACCATGCCTTCAACTTTATCTCCACTCTTCTGCTGCTGCTCTTTTTCTTTACGTTTATGGGCACCTCTTGTCATCCTTTGTTCTTTTATCTCAAAATTCTGTACAGCTTGTTCCATAACCATCATTGATGAGGCTCCTGCCATAACAGGCTCTTCCATTATCCTTGTTTGTGGGGGTGAAGACAATCTTGCCTTTAAAATAGAATGATAAAAATCTCTTGCCTTCAGAACTGTAGTTAATCTATGACGTATCCCCTCATAATTCACTATTATTCCTCTTGGAATCTCCCATCTAAACTGGATTTGACGATGCTTTAATTCATCAGACAGAAAAGCAAAGTCTTTTCTGCCTCTTAAAATTTTGGGAGGTATTTCTTTTAAAATTATCACATCTTGATCTGCAATTTGAAACTCTTGTTTGTAAAAAGCCTGTATAATTTCATTATGAATAAATCTTCTAGAAAAGTAGATGACCACATCTCTTGGTAAGTTTCTCTGTCTAGCAACCCGTGAGTTGACTCTAAAAAATTTTTCTATCTCATTCCCAATTATTTCATGCCTCCAGCCCAGATTAAGAGCGATATCTTTCACAATAAACATCTTTAAATCCTCCAGAGGATTCTCTCTCAGCCCCCTGATACGCAATGCATACTCCATCTCTCTATATTGTGACATGATTTGTTCATCCTGTGTGATTTCTATCTTATTCTCTACCTCCTCCATCCTGGATTCCATTCTTGTTGCATTTTCAGTAATCTCCTCGATCCTGTCGTCAATCCTCTCTATGTGCAGAGCAAGGCCCTGAAAGGCAAAAAGTATGTCCTCCCTTATTTGCTTATTTTTAGCCTCCAATAGTTCTTCTGTAACAGCCCTCTCTGCAATTATAAGATCTTTTACTTCCTCCTTAATATCCAAAGCATGCTTTTTTAAAGCTTCTTGTAAATCTTTAAGAGAAATTGCAGGAGGAGGAGAGGGTGGAGGTGATTTTGGTTTCTGGGAAACAGGCTGGGTCATTGGGGAAGAGATAGTAGCTTTAGGAGGAGGAGGCAGACGTTTTGAAGCCATTTTCATTAAGTTCTAAGAAAAAAGATTCTTGTTTAAAAAAAAAAGGAAAAGAAAAAATCACAGTTCTTTTAAATATTCCTTAAAAAAGAAAAAAAGATTACAGAGAAAAAAGAAAGAACAAGAAATAAAAAGACAAATTCTTGCTTCTATATTTAAAGCATTAGTCTGTATCCAGATTTTAACTTTGTAATGCAGATCAAACAAGAAAGACAATCGCCATTTTGTCTTTCACTTTCCCTTTCTTCAAAAGGGAAAGTAAACAAAAAAGAGGGGGAAGATGCTTGCAGGAGTTAAAGTCACAATAAATCTTAAATCCACTTTCTCCTGGTCTGCTCCGTCTGCATTTGAATACTCACAAGCCTCCAAAAAAAGCAGATGTGGGAGCGGCGCCTTGCTTCATCCCAGAACTTCGGGACAAAGACATCCTGGAGTGCAGAGTTGGCTCAGGCTCCAAGGGAGCTCTACCCTCCGATCCCTGAAATTATGGGGATCCAGGGGAGCTCTTACCTCTACCTGAGCAGCTCTTCTCTTCCCTTTCTCCCAGGGAAGAGATTCAAGCCACAGGACAGCTGGTTGTAAAAGTCCTGCAGCTTTTACACAACCCAGGAATGGGCTGCTTTGTGAAAAGCAGCCATCGTAGCTGCTTGATCCACAGGAAGTCCATATTATAGTTTCTTATGGTTGCAAAGCTCAAGGACTATTTCATTTTTTCAGTGGCAAAATAAAAGAAATGTTTCCTATCATGTTGTTGAATTAGAAATGCTGTAAGTATCTGACAAAGAAACCTGTGCTGTTTCTTGTTACGAATCCATGAGGAATCCAAAAGGAACAATGCATTCCAATCAGAAGTTAGATTTCATTCATTTTCATAGTTAAACATGTTCCTTCTTGACCTAAGTTTGAGGCAATGAATGTCATGTCCGCTTGACAGAAGCTTCTTTATTTCTGAATTAGGACGGATGAGAAGCAAAATGTTTTCAAAGGAGAAAAAAAAACCCCAAGACAGTTGCCTTTTGGAAAAAGTATCTTTGGGATTGGTACTGAAATGTCCACTCACAAACATTTTTTTAATTGACACACCTGTTTTAGTAATTTTGAAAGGCAGAAAATAGGCCTAGTGAAATATAATATAGTAGATACCAACTGGATATAGATAGATGTGCAAATATATATTTATTCTTGGTATTCCTAAATGGTTTCAATATTTAAGGGACACATTTATTGAAAAGATGGATGGAGCTAAAGTTTTCTTATTTTTTAAATAGTTCTCTATTTTGTTTATTGTTTGTGTATGTGTGTTTTAAGTTGCTTAGTATACACAAAGATCTCTTTTTCCATAGAAAAAAGTGTTTTTAGCTATTAATAGTCAAACCACAAACTTTGGAAGGCCACAAGTTTCTGGGAGGCTCTTCCACAGAGACGGCTTCAGGATCCCAGTCTTGTTCTAGGCAATCTGAGAGCGACATTTCTAATGGAAATGCTGACAGAAGCTTAATTACACAGTGCCTAGCCAAGCATCTTTATATCTTGGCTTAAAACATAATAGCTTTATTATTCTTAGCACATCAAAACTTTAATGGTAATTTTTAAAATGTGGGTTTTTCTTGGCCAGGTTTGAGTTCCTAAGATAATTCCTGGGCTATGCGGGGGAGGGGATAGCTGTGTTAGAAGAAGGGGTCCTTGAACTTCCAGCATGTTACAACAATGTGTGTGGAACCATTTTGAAGAGCTGAAGGGAACCAAAGACTAAAATTCAGAGTCCAGCTCATTTTTAGATGGCTTTTGTCAGATTTGTTTGACTGAAGCGTTTGTTCATTCTTAAATATTTTTTTACTCATGACAATTCCAGTGTATGCCCCAGTGTTTGATGCTATAATTCCCCCTGCTTTTTGGGGAGCAGATAGCTTTCTTAGCCAAACCACCAACACTATCTACACAGAAGTAGATGATATCAGCACACTTGAGAAAAGTCTTCGATCTACATGATTAAAATAAGAAGATCTTCAGAAAGAACAAGATAAACGAGGAATACTTTACATGCAGAAAGAATTGAAAATATTCCCTGAATGTGGAATGCTGCAGCTCCATTGCTTCTAGAAGAACAGAGCTGCATAGAGCATCCTTGTCATCAGCTCCATAGGCATCTTGGAAAAATAGAAGCAAAGGTAGTCATTCCTAATGAATGATCTTTTCGACTTATTTTTCATCCTATTGCAGATTTTTTTCCCCTTAGGCTTTCAAAGTTTAGGTATTTGTTAAAAAATGTACTTCATTCAACATAAAGTATGACTGTGGGGAAGGAGTAATCTAGATCCTGGAGCTGGGGAAAAGAAAAATGAGCATATCCATTTCATATGTACCCTGCACCAGTTCTCTCCAAGTGCCAAATAGGCACAAGTCAAGAGTAGTTTTATTATTTATTTTATCTTTTCCTCGTGGTGGTGATTTTTTCAGAATCATAAAGAGGGAAGTGCCAGTCAAAATGGATACTGCTTTGAGCAGGACATTGAAACAATTTGTAATGAAACCCTTTGAGTATGAACATTGGTTTGTGGTGCTCTCTATATTATATGATTTCAGAACTAAGAGAAAACAGTAATGGTCATCTTAATTCATGAGAAAAAATGCACAGCTCCAGTAGGAGAATAAATTTATTAGGCCACCAAAGAGCTCTTCATCAAGCAAAATCCCATGAAAGGGAAAAGCAAGAAAATCCAAGGAACAGGTGAGGGACATCAGCTGTAAAGTCTGCTGCTCAAAGCTGATCTCAAGATGAAGATGACAGAATGAAAGCCTGAATAATGTTATATGTTGTTAGTGTTAGCTTACTCTAGCATGCAGAAATGAAGAACAATGAATGACCACCCAAGTTGAAATCCTGAGACAGACCTGTTAATTTTGTTAATATTATTAATTTTGGCATAGTTGTTAAAGTCCCCCAAGATAAGAAGTCTAGGTTAGTCAGCAGAGATCACAATAGCTACTGCAGTGGGACAGACAGTGTGCTAAGAGCATCCCTAAACTGTCTCAGGCAAACATAGCTGCAGAAATTCAACCTTATTATTCTCCTTGCCACCATCCAGCAGTGTCTGAAACACAGAACAATCAGTTGACAGCTAGCTCTCTCTAATGCCCTTTTATTCAGGATTAAATCCTGGATATGATTGACCTTAGAAAGCAAGACCTCAGAGTCACCTTGATTAGAGTCGATCTGACCAATCTGACTTCCTTTCCTGCAGTGACTAAGCAGCAGCCTACCACTGTATCCCTATATCAGTCTTACATCAGGCACCATCCTTCCTCTTGATGTAAAATTAGTCAGCCAGTTGAAACCTCTCAACATTGGCATATAAAGACAAGCAGAGTCATCCACCTGCCTCAAGGACTCCACTTTCCCTGGGCAGTTTGTAAATAGACCATGATGTGGTGTCATTTCATGGCAGGATTTACTTAGAGCCTGTGACTGAGGCAGCATATAAATTCTTATATACAGTATAAATATAAATATAATTTTATTAAGAATTTTCATTATAATAGTAAAATCTAATACAAGCTAAAGAAAAGAAAAGAGAATAGAAAGAAGTAAAAAGTGCAAGAAAAAAGAAAAAAAGAAAAAGGGAAAAGTAAGAATATAATAAAAAGAAATATGTAAAATACTGACTTCCAACTTAAACAAATTTAGTGACTCTTCACCCTGCTAAGGTTACAAACATTTCTCCTCATCCCATATCCATCTACAGTATAAACAAATCCATAAAACATCTTTTTCATGTCATATCATCTCTAACCATTCTTTGTTAGACTAGACATACCCAGTTTTTCAAAAGTTTTATTCCATATTTTATTTTTAAAACATTTTTCAATATGTTACAGGCATATAAATCTTTTTTTTATCTAAAAACATAGGTCCACTTTAGTGTCTAGTTTTTGAAATCACGAAATTGCTTATCTTTGTTATGTCTTGTAAAAATTAAAACAGGACCTATTTCCACAAGAAGCTGTTCTTTTTTCATAATTAATTGCAAAATCTTATTGAAAAGTTTCAATATTCCAATTTTATCTGGACTCTAAGCCCATTTATAACTTACTTGTCAGATGTCCAGCTAGCAAATCCAAGAAAGGAACTTCTGGGACATTGTTCTTCCCAAAACTAGTACTTTTACTGAATACACTACATTGGCACAAAAGAAGCAAAATCAGCTCTAAATTTCCCGCTCAAAGGTTAACATGAATTTCCCCTTTGGCCGCTTCCCTTAGTCCATTGTGTTGTCCAATCACCTATACTCTATTTGTTATGGGAACTGTCTGGATCATTAAACACCTGTGCAGCATGTTCTTGAGAGGGGAAGCAGGGCCTCACAATCTGCAGATGGATTCTTGGCATTCTATTCCCAACCCAGACAATTCAACCACCCTATTGTCAAGTTGAGAATAGAGAAGAAACTAAGGGAAAAGCAAATCACTCCTGACACGCCGACTTCCCAAGAAAATGATACATCTAGAATGAATACAAATATACAAAAGCATTAAAAAATTACCATTACAAAATACTGTTTCACTTTGGTCATTTAGGGTACTTGGCGTGAAGCATAGTTGCTTTAATGTACTTTGCCACCGACCATTCTGTGTCCACTACGGGATAGTCCTTCCATCTCATAAAGTATTGCAACTTTCTCCTGTGGTGTCTAGAGTCCAAGATATCCTTAATATCATAGTGTTACTCCCCTTTTATGAGGATTGGAGGCAGAGGGGTTTCTCCAACTGGCCTTAGCTTGGAATCTCTGCAATGAAACACTGGGTGGACCCTCCTAAGACTTCTCAGCATCTAAAGTTCTATTGTCACTGGATTTATAATCCAAACAATGGAGAAAGGATCTATATATTTAGGACTAGCTTCTTACAGGGCTATCTTAGATTTAAATACTTGATGGACAAGTACACTTTATCTCCCACCTGTCTACTCTACAACAAACCTGGCTGCAGCCATCTTGCTTGTGAATGGAAGGGAGTGCAGAGAATCTTGGCTAGTTTAAAGAATTCTGTGTTCCATGGGAACCAAGGTCATTCTATTGGTTATGCTAGGGGGATGGGCGGTGTGTTAGAAAGCCTGCCAAACTATTCTATTGGGGAACATAGCTGATTGCATAGCACTGGGGTGGGAAGTTTGACTTTGTAATAGTGTAACTCTTTGGAGGGATTTTTAGACTTGGTTTCACTTCTGATTGTGCCAATATTTTGTATCCAATAAACATGTTCTTTGAGGAAGCTTCTAGCCTCAGAGTTCTGATTTATTTTGTTCTATCCATTGGAGCCAGGACATTAAACCAAGTTTCCTAAAACTTCATTTTCTCTGGGGTGCTGAGCCCCAGCTGCCTACCCACTGCATTTGGGAGGATAGCAAAGACTCAGTGAAGATTTTGAGATGGAGAAGAAAGATGAATCTGCCAATGGTCACAGCAGGGTTTCAGCTGTCTGAGCGCAGGCGGCTGCTCCAGCTTCCTAAGAAGTGCTATTGGCAGGGGCTTGGCCGAAGACCCAGGTAATCCAATCTTGGAAGTTGATACTACAAGAGGGGACCACGCTCCTGGTGGACCTCTGTCAGTGGAGGCAGCCCCTCAGAGCAGAGGCACCCCTAAGACTGCTGAAGAGGAGCTCTTATTGATTCCGTCCTACAGTCCTTCATTTGCAGTGCAAAAGAAGGGGAAGGGGTCAACTGGATGAAACAACTCTGCGGAGTGAAAGTACCAGATGGCAGTCCACAGCCCCTCAGTTGAACAGCTGAAGGAGAAATTCAACCAACCTGAAGTCAAAGAGGTGGTTCCTACCATTCAGTGCATGTGCTCGATGGGGAGGGAGAGGCAAAAACCTACCCATTGCTTCCACCACTTCGCTGGAGTCCCAGTCCCATTGCCGAGACCCATGCTGCATCTCCCACCCCTCAGTTGGTAGCAATGTCAAGCCCTGGATCCCAGCCAAGCTCTCTGCAGCAACAGCAGCATGTGAGTCCAGGGGTCCAGCAGAGGGGATTCCAGACAGTGGTGTGGCTGCAGCCCCAGGACCGATAAGCTGCTCCACAATCAGTATACTTGACACCATAGCCTATGAAACCACCTTTCATCTAGCCCACGTTCGATGGAGATCCTGAGAAGCTGCCTTTCTTCTTAAATCAAGAGTGGGCCCACTTCAATCGATACACTTATGTATAGCTCAATGATGCCACAATGGTGAACACAGTGGTGGCCAACTTAGAGGGAGAAGCAGCTGAGTGGGTGACCAACCTTCATAATGAGGAGGCTCCTAAGTTACTGGATGTGAACTTATTCATGAAACAATTGAGAGCATGATTTGAGGATGAATTCTAAGCCCTGCAGATGGAAAAAGAGATCCACCGTTTGAAGCAAAGAGGCCACCCAGCAAAAGGATATGTTCAAGAGTTCCAGAGGGTTCTTGGTTGGTTAGGACAGTGGCCAGAGCAATCACTGATCCATTACTTCAAGGAAGGGCTGGAGTGTGACCTACTCCAAATGTGCGTACCAAGGGATTCCTAATCAATTACAAGATTGGTACAGTATGGTAGTATCCTGGACATTGAGTTAGATTGAGCCAAGAAAACAGCTAATGCCGAATAGAAACTGAGGTGAGATCCAGAGAAGCACCTATTTGGTCAATGCCTCCAAACTACATCAGCAGCCAGTGTTCCCCGAGCAAATGCTAGGGTTCCCCTCAAGTGTTTCAAGTATGGGTGCTGCCAAGTGCCTAGCTCCTGCCCCCCCCCCAAGTCAAGAGTGCACCTACTTCAACCTCTAAGCCAAGGAAAACTCCATGAGCAGGATGAGAGAAATCAAATTGGGCCTGTCAGGAGCAAGTCTTCCAGATCTCCTCTCCTACCCAGGGAGAAGCAAGTGCTCCGCCTGAACATCTACTGATGCCAGTACCTTATGATAGCGATGAGGAAGGCAACGACGATCCAATGGTAAGTCGAGCCATTCTACCCTTTGCTATTCCTGCCAAGATTATAGTACCAAAAACAGGGCTCCAAGCAGACTTAAATGTTCTAATAGATTCGGGTTGCACTAGGTGCCTAACCAACCTCCCACAGTACTTAAGCTGTTGCCCCTATCCATGAAGCTTGAACAGGCAGATGGGTCTCTTATCAGAGGTTCTCCTACAATGCACCTGACAGAGCCGGTGTGCTTGGACAGCCTGGGAAATCATCCACTTTGTGGTGATCCCAAAAATGACAGAGGCTTTGCTCAATAAGTGGCGTCCCACCATTTGGTGGGAGAATGGTGTGAGAACTTTGAGATTAGCGATGGGACCCTTTCCACCCACTGAGACCAGTGAGATAAAGGGTGCTGATGCAGTTGGGACCCAGGGGGAACCTCTCTAGATGTTAACAGCTGCTGTAGAGCAAATACCAGAGATCCAACTTATTCCCAGTGAAATTGTGATTTGGTGGGAGCCTTTAAGCAAAAAGGAATGTGACACACTTCTGCCTCACTGAGCCATTGACTGCACAATTGAAATCCTATCTGGTGTCAAACTCCAAAAGCCCAGGATGTACTCTAAGACACCCAAGGAGATGAAGGAATGAGAGAATACATTGACAAGAACCTGGCCAGAGGGTTTATCCAGCCCACAAAATCATGCGTGGTCACCCCAGTGTTATTAAAAAGAAAGAAAGATGGGTCTTTGAGATTGTGCGTGGACTTTAAAGGGTAAAATGCTGTCAGCATGGAAAATATGTACCCCCTCCTCTGATGAAAGACATGCTAGCCCACCTAGCTAAAGTGCAGATCTTCATAAAACAAGACTTAAGAGAGGTTTATTAAGGAGGGGGAGGAATGAAAGACAACCTCCAATTGCCCTTTGGGAAGTTTCCAGTTCAAGGTGATGACTTTTGGCCTCCAAGGGGCTCCTGCCGTGTTGATGCAGTTGATTAACCAGGTGCTACATGATCACCTATACAAGGGAGTTTTAGTTTACCTTGACAATATCCTCGTTTACACTGAGACCATGGAGGAGCATGTCAAGTTAGTTTGTGAAGTGCTCAGGAAGCTGCTAAAAGCTAGACTCTATGCTAAGCTTTCTAAATGCGAATTTCATCAGATATGCCTCAATTACCTGGGATACCAAATCTCTAGCAAGGTGATGGAAATGGAACCTGCCAAAGTCAAGGTTGTGCGAGAATGGCAGCCTCCACAGACCTGTAAGCAGCTTCAAAGTTTTTTGGGGTTCACAAACTTTTACCAGCAGTTCATCCCCTCTTTTGTGAAAATAGCTATGCCAATTACTGAGCTATTGAAAACTGGAAAGGGAGGGGGAAAGCCCCAACCCTGTCAACCTTTACAATGGACAGGTGGCATTTGAGCAACTAAAAAGTCTGTTCACAGAAGAACCAATTCTTAAAACCCTGATCCTAAGGAACAATTAATCATCCAAACTGACACAAGTGATGTTGCAGTGGGCACTGTCCTCCTACAAAGAAACCATAGGGGGGAATTACAACCCTGTGCCTACATCTTGAGAAAACTTACAGATGTAGAGAGATGATGGGCTGTTTGGGAGAAGGAGGCTTTTGCGGTAAGATTGGCATTGCTAACTTGGCACCATTTCCTGGAAGGGAGCAAACTGCCTTTCAAAGTATGGACCGATCATAAGAACTTAGAGGCACTAAAGACCCCTCAAAAGTTATCCTCTAAGCAAGTCTGGTGGGCACAGTATTTCAATCATTTTAATTTCATTCTAAAATATCTCCCTGGGAGGAAACGTTTTCTGGGAGATTCCTTACATAGAATGCCCCAATATAAAAGTCACAGGGAGGAAGTTATTAATTCCATTATTCGTCAAGTAACCACAAGAGGCCAAACACAGAGGCAATTCAAAGAACCTGATAGTCATTTAATGCAAAAGCTCAAGGAGGAATTAAAGTCAGACCCCTGGTTCAGGGACAATAGATCACTATTAACCTATTGAGATGGGCTAGCCTGGAAGGGGTCTAAGCTATATCTTCCAATTTTCCTCAGAATTCAAGCCCTTCAATGTAGTCATGATGCAACGCAAGCCAGTCATTTTGGTTTTCTGAAAACTTTGCATTTGGTGTGGTGGCAGTTTTGGTGGCCTGGAATGAAAAAAGATATTGAAAGTTATGTAAAAAGCTGTGCTACCTGTGCAGCTATGAAAAAAATGCCCTGGTAAACCACTTGATTTGTTGCAGCAGGTAGCAGATCCTTCTCAATCCTGGTAGGAGATAGACATGGATTTTATTATGGAATTGCCTGAAAGCAGGAGAAACACAGTAATCTGAACTGTCATTGATCTTTTTTCAAAGCAAGCTCATTTCATTACTTGTTCAGGGTTTCCATCTGCCCCAAAACTAGCCAGGCTATTTTTGAAGCACATCTATCAACTCCATGGAGCCCTGAAAAAAATTAGATGGGGGGCTCAATTTACCACAAAATTCTGGAGGGAATTTGTAAAACTGATTGGGTCCACACAGGGACTTTCATCTGCTTTTCATCCAAGTACAAATGGATCGGCAGAATGTACGAACATAATGATAGAATAATACTTCAGATGCTATGTTAATTACAACAGACTAATTACTAACCTCCTACCTTTTGCCAAAGTGGCATATAACAATACAGTACACAGTAGCACTGGATTTACTCCATTTAAAGTAGCTACTGGTCAGGATTTTGTTCTGATACCTGAATACTCCCAGGAGCATCCCACTTCACAGACCCTTGAGCAGTGGGTGACCTCTTTGCAGAATGTTTGGGCAAGCATAAAAAAAGTTTTAGCCTAAGTCGCTAAGACTTATAAAGAGCAAGCTGATAAGAAGTGATCTCCCCAGAGCCATTTCATGTGGGGAAGAAGATTTTTTTCTCTACTAAATAATTAAGACTAAAATTGCTAGCAAAAAATTGGGACCTAGGTTTCTCAGTCCTTTCCCTATGGTCAGAATCATAAATCCTGTCACAGTTGAAATTAAAGCTCCCATGGCTTTTAGGGAAAGTTCACCCCATTTTCCATTGTACTTTGTTAAAGCCAGTCACAGAATCATTTTTAAGACCCATTCCCAAGAAGGCATCTGGTCCCATTCTCATAAAAGGAGAAACCCACTATGAGATAAAACACATTCTTGATTCTAGATTGTATAAAGGAAAATTACAATATTTAGTGCAGTGGAAAAGTTACCCCTTATCAGAAACTATCTGGGTGAAGAGTACAGATGTGAAGGCAGAAAGGTTAATAAGAAGATTTTATGATAAGCATCCTCAGAAGCCCATCTAACTTGTATTTTTGTTTCTTTTACAGGACTTGCTTTCTCCTTAGGGGGGTCTGACTGTCAATTCTACAATGAATCTGGCTGCAGCCATCTTGCTCATTCTAGGTTGCCACATGAATCGGAGGGGCTGTGGGGGATATTTGCTAGTCTAAACAATTCTGTGTCTTGTGGGAACCAAGGTCATTCTATCAGTTATGCTAGGGGGTTGGGTAGTGTGTTAGAAAGCTCGCCAAACTATTCTATTAGGGAATGTAGCTGGGGTGGGAAGTTTGACTTTGTAATAGTGTAACTCTTTGGAGGGATTTTTAGACTTGGTTTCACTTTTGATCATGCCAATATTTTATATCCAATAAACATGTTCTTTGAGGAAGCTTCTAGCCTTGGAGTTCTGATTTATTTGGCTCAATCTATCAGAACCATGACCCCATCCTAAACTCCCTTTGAGGAACTCTGTTCCGATCAGCTTGCTTTTTCTGGGCCTCTCGGGATTTTCCTAGTCCCTTGCACATGGTGACCCAGGTGCCTTCCAGAGAGTCCATCCATTCTGCCAGTGTGGTGGAAGTCGAAGTTCCAGGGGGAACCTCTGCCATTGCTATAAATTCAATCCTGGTGGCCACCTTAAAAGGGATAAGTCCTGTGCTGATATGCACTGAGTTGTTATAGGCCACCTCAGCTAACAGCAGCAGCTCAGCCCAGTTAGTCTGCTGATAATTTACACAATATCTTAGTTATTGCTCCACCATTGCATTCGCTCATTCTGCTGCCCTTTTAGTATTGGGATGAAAAGTGGAGCTAATCCCATGGGTTGAGCTTATCAGGCTCACAAACTCCCACCAGAACTTTGCAGTAAACTGCACCTCCCGGTCTGAGATAATCCTCTTTGGGATGTTGTGCAGTCGGTAAACATGCTGCATGAACATTTTCACTAGGAGCCAGGCTGAGGGGAGCTTCGGGCACAGTATGAAATGTGTTTGCTTGGAGAACAGGTCAACAACAACAATTATAGTGTTTTCCCCACTCTCTGGCAGATCAACTATGAAGTCCATGGCTATCTCCTCCCACAGCAGGGTTGGATTGACTACTGACTGCAGCAATCCAGGGTGTTTTCCTGGCAAGTGTTTCATAGATGTGCATACAGAGCAAGTCGCCACATAGGATTCTATGTCTTTCTTCACCCTTGGCCACCAAAATTGCCTTTTTATAAGGTATAGAGTCTTTACAAATGCAAAGTGCCCCGCTGGTTTAGCATTGTGACTCCTTTGTAGGACATGGTTCTCAGGCTGACTTTACTCCCCTTCCACACTAAGCCTTGTTTCATTATCAAGCCTTTCTTACGCTTTTGGAACCACTCATCCCTTCTCAGGATTTCTCTTTGTTGCTTGGACTGAGTCTCTTCCTGATCAGGGGGAGTTTCCTTCTGTGGCTGTCCCATGTGCGCTGGTGCTTCAAGTTGCTTAGATGGGATGATAAAGTTAACTATCTGTTTCCTAGTGGTCTTATATTGAGGCAGGTACGCAAGGGCATTGGTGAGGAAGTTCTTCCCCCCCTTTCAACTGAAGTTGAACCAGTTGAAGTATTGAGCCAATCGGACCTTTTTAGGGGACAATGTCCTTGGGGCTTTCAGTGCTTCCAGATTCTTGTGGTTGGTCCAAACTTTGAACAGGATTTTACTGTCATCTAAAAACTGTCTCCAAATGAGGAGGGTCCAGTGGGCAGCATAAGCCTCCTCCCAGATGGCCACTGCTTCTCAGTGTCAGTCAGTTTCCAAGATGTATAGGTGCAGGGTTGCAGCTCTCCCTTCCAATTTCTCCACACAATAACACTGCAACGTCACTTGTGTCTGCTTGGCTCATGAATGGTTCCTCTGGATTTGGGTGTCTGAAGATCAGCTCAGCGGCAAAAAATCTCTTTAAAAGCTCTTTAGCATTCAACAGTCCAGTTCAAGGGTTGAATTGAAGGGGCTTCATCCCCTTCTTCATTTTTAGCAAGTTTGTTATAGGTCAGCTGCATAAAACAGCTAGCGCTCCCTGCAACCCAAACGGGAGTACTTTAAATTGGAAACATCCCAGGGGACAGTTAAATGCAGTCTTTCACTCATCCCCCAACTTGATTCTAACCTGGGGTATGCTTCTTGCAGATCTAGTTTGGAAAAAAATCTTTCCCTTTGAGAGGTGGGCCAGCATGTCCTTCATAAGTGGTAAGGGGTAGACATTATCCACGCATACTGTGTTCAAACATCTATAATCTACACAGAGGCAAAGAGACCCATCTTTCTTTTCATGGAACAGCACTGGGGTGGCCATTTTTGGTCTTGCCGGCTGAATGAAAATTCACACCAAATTTTTATCTATGAACTTGCATAGCTCCTCTAACTCTTGGGGGGGGTCATTGAATAGAGCTTGGGCAGCTTAGCTCCCAGGACAATCTCAATGGTGCAGTCTGTGGGACGGTGTGGAGGCACTTCATCAGACCACTCTTTGCTGAAAACTTCAACTAGGTCCTAGTAATCTCTGGGCATGCCTTCCAATCCCCAATTGTTGACAGCTTGCTATCATGTTCCTTTTGGACAGTTCTCCTGTCCTCCAAATCACCCATGGGTTCCACCTTTTTAACCATGCCATTCCTAAGATTAGAGGCCACTCCATTATAGAAAAGTCAAAGTCTCAATGTAGTCCCCCCTGGTAAGTTCTATTGGCCACGTGGCAAGGGTGGCCGGGATGCCCCCTGCAATGGACCCATTTAACTGGCCAAATGAAATAGACTTCTTCAGTCTACTCACAGGGATACCCAAATTCCCCACTAGGGTTGGACTTATCAAACATCTGGTGCAGCCTGAGTCCAATAAAGCCTTCAGGGCTATCTTCTTCTCTATCCCTGAGCTCAGCAATTCTATGGGCCTGGTGAGGAATGTGATGGGTCCACTTAATAGGGGTTTATCATTGGAGTTGCTGTCAGATGTCTCCGGTCCCTTCTCTGGTGGGGTTGGAGTTCCCCCTCCCAATTTTTCAGAGGGTTGGAACTTGATAACCTCAGTAGTTTTCATTGCCGTCTCCCTTGGGTGCTGGAGGGTTTTTCTGGGTCCCCCTCCGACTGGTCTGCCTTTCTGATTGGAGTCTTCAAATGGCATTCCGCAGCTCGATGGCCTTCTTTACTACACTTAAAGCAGATAGTTGAGCATGGTTTTGTTGCAGAGTTTTTTGTCACCTCTCTTTTCTTCTCCAGTGGGGAGCATCTCCATGCCTGGACAAAACAGTGCTGATTTTGGGCTTGGTCAATCTCTGCTTCCTCAGCTAGGATGCACCAATCATGGAGGCAGGCAGGGGCTCCTTGGGCGATGCAAGCATGGTAGAGATCATCATTCAGCCTGTCTTTGAAACAACTTACCAAGATTTCCTCTGGCCAGTTGAGACGGCAAGCCAGGTCTTGGAATTTCTCAGTGTTTGGTCACTGAGTGTTGGCCCTGCCTCACAGTTTTGATGTGTTCCCTAGCCTTCCAGTTGGCTAAAGGGTCCTTGAATCTCCATCTCAGTGTGCCTATGAATTGGTTGAAGTTGGGAGTTTGGGAGCATTGGAATTGTGTAGGTTACCATCCAGTGGGCTGCTGCACCTTCCAGGACCATGTGTCAGAATCCAATTATATTTCATCTCTGGTTATCAATTATAGAAAACCCCATTTCTGCCTTCTCTGGATTCTGTCATACAATGAAGGGAAGGGGGTGAACAAAGGGGCTTTATGGCCCTCACTTCCTTCAGTACACTTCAAAGGGACTGAATGTGGATATCACCAAAAGGACTAACCATAACAATGGGGCTATTACCTTTCATGTAGTTTTCTCTGAAGTCTCCATCCAGCCGGCAGTAAGGAAAAGGGGGTGGGAATGTAATGCCTGAGACTGTTGCTGGAAGTAGGGGGGATTGGGTGGGGCTACTGGGAAACCCCTTAAAACCTTGAATGGGAGAGCTTGGACCCCAAGTCCTGTCTAGAACGCCTGCAACCATTTTCTCTTAATAAAGGATGCCTGTTGGAAGAATTATTCCAAGAGTTCTGTCTTCTTAAGATGCAAAGTGGGGTGGGTCCTTACATTAGACAGGGCTTGCAAAATTAATCCACCTGGAAGGGAGACCCTTGCTGGGGGATTTTGCAAAAAATTACCATGTCAGACAATGGAGCAAGAAAGGGGGAAAACTCCCTGGAAAGAGAGCCGCTGACCCAATTGGAACCTTGCCAGATGTTGGGATCCGAGAGGTCAGAGTCCTCAAGAGAAGAAGTGGTGGAGACACGGGACCACAAGCCTCGCTGGTCAATGGGTGTTGGAAAGAAAAGCGAGTGGGGAAAGGAATCAAGAAAGGTGACCCTGAGACGGGGGACCAAGCAACCAGAATGGAAGCAGGAGATGGAGAAATCCCTGCACGCAAGTGAAGAGGGAGGAAGCTGGGCACCATACTCAGACTGGATCCTAGAGAAAGCTATTGACCTGATGAAGAGAACTCTCAGCTCCCTAGGAGAGGAGAATCCTGAGCCCTACGGCCGCCCCAGCTCCTGGAGCCACAAAGGGAGAGACACCACTCAACCTGCAGCCCCGGGGACATCTGATGATCCAGTAGTCCCCACCCCTACCGAACCACAGATGGCGATCTGGATGGAAGACACTACCACCAACAATGGAGGCACTGATCCATTCCAAGACGTCCGCCGTTGGAGGTGAAATTCAAAGGGGAGCCAACACACTTGGGGTTTTTCCTAACCCAAGTCCTCAACTACATGGAGGAATACGGGCAGGACATCCCCAGTGACAAAGCCCGCATCTGGATCATGCAATATGCCCTGGACGGACCAGCTGCAGATTGAGTGGTGAACTTGCATGACTCCAATGCCCCAGAACTCAGCAACTTCAACCGTTTCATGTCCTCTCTGAGAAGATGATTTGAAGACCCCCTGGCTGATTGCAAAGCCCGCGAAAGGATAAAAACGATGAGGCAAAGCAAATGCCCGGTGGCTGAATATACACAAGAATTCCGGGCCATTGCCAGCAAACTAAACTGGCCAGAAGACATCCTCCTTAGCCATTTCAAAGACGGACTAAATTATGATCTATATGATGATTGCCTGCCCCGAGGGGACCGACACCAACTTGAGGAATGGTACATCTTGGCAGAGGAAGCAGAGATCGACATATTGAAAAGACACCGCCGAGGAAAACAATGGAGCCGCTCCCTGACTGAGTTGACACACGAACCAGTGAAACCATTGGCTACAGCCAAGAAGCAAATGGGGTGTTTCAAGTGTGGAAGAGAAGGGCATCAAGCTGTAGAATGCTGCTCCAAAGCCCCCCAGCACAACCCAGACAGATTCCCAATCAGCAAATCCGGGAAGTCTTCAGCTAAGCCAAAAGAAACTGCCATGAGAATGATGGAAATTGCGGAACCTCCACTTCTGCTCATCAGGGAGAAAGAACTCCAGCCTACACCACAAGGTCGGTGGACGCCTCAGATGACAGCTCGGAGGGTGAACCCCTGATAAGTGGAAACATCGCACCCATCCTCAAGACAGTGACTATATTAACTCCCCCCATGCCCGAAGCTGTGAAGGTGAAAGCCTTAATAGACTCTGGCTGCACCCGCTGCCTCATTAGCCCAACACTAGTGGGGAATCTGGGCATCCCATCGAGGAGACTGGAACAACCAATCTCATTTGGCCAGGGGGGGTGCCAGCTACCCTAGCCACTCTACCAATACACCTCTCCCTGGGCAAACATGAGGAGGACGTAATGTTTGTGGTGAC
The DNA here is from genome assembly GCF_016545835.1 of Crotalus tigris. Classification (NCBI taxonomy): domain Eukaryota; kingdom Metazoa; phylum Chordata; class Lepidosauria; order Squamata; family Viperidae; genus Crotalus; species Crotalus tigris. The sequence goes on from NW_024100522.1 coordinate 93,009, forward strand.
CCCAGGCATGGAATGCCCAATGATTCTAGGGATGGAATGGTTGAAAAAATGGAACCCCTGGGTAAATTGGAGGACGACAGAAATCAAATTCCCGAAGGGGGACCTTATGGACTTAAAACCCCAAGGGGGGCTACCAGAATCAAGAATAGAAAAAGCATCCATGGGAGAGGAAAAGAGACCACCAGAAATACCAGAGGAATACAGAGACCTTGCTGAAGATTTCAGTGAGGAGAGGGCGAATGAGCTCCCCCCCACCAATCCACAGACTGTGCCATTGAATTCAAGCCTGGGGCAAAACTCCCGAAGCCCAGATTATACTCCATGAGCCCAAAGGAGAAGGAGGAAATGGAAAGATTCATAAAAAGAAATTTAGAGAGAGGATTCATTGAGCCAGCCAAGCCTAAAGTGGCTGCCCCGGTCCTTTTTATAATCCGGTCCTTTTTATAATCCACGCATAAACCTCTTTAGGTTTATGCGTGGATTATAGAGCCCTGAATACAATCAGTGAAAGCAACCTATACCCTCTGCCCCTCATGAAAGACATGCTGTCACACCTCTCGAAAGGGGAAAAAACTTTGTAAACTAGACCTAAGGGAAGCTTACTATCGCGTGAGAATTAAGGAAGGGGATGAATGGAAGACTGCATTTAACTGCCCCATGGGGTGCCATTAGGATTACAAGGGGGCCCTGCAGTCTTTATGCAATTAATCAATGACGTTCTAAGGGAGCACCTGTTCAAGGGAGTCCTTGTTTACTTGGACGACATTCTTATCTTCACCGAAACAAAAGAGGAACATGTCAACCTTGTCAGAGCGGTTTTAAAGAAGCTGCGAGCCGCCCACCTATATGCCCAACTCTCAAAATGCGAATTCTACCAGGAAAGGATAGACTACCTAGGTTATCGCATATCCCCCCAGGGCATTGAAATGGACCCAGAGAAGGTCAGAGCAGTATTAGATTGGGCACCACCACGCACAAGAAAGCAACTACAAAGTTTCCTGGGCTTTGCAAACGTTTACCGCCAATTCATCCCCTCATTTGCCCACATAGCCTTTCCCCTCACTAACTTACTAAAAACGAAGGAAGCATCCTCAGTAAAAGCTAGCCAGCCACTAACATGGACAATGGAGTGCCAAGCAGCGTTTGAGAGACTAAAGAGACTTTTTTCTGCCGAACCAGTACTAAGACACCCAGACATGGACAAGCCCTTCGTAATACATAATAGATGCAAGTGATGTGGCAGTGGGGTCTGTTCTATTACAAGAAAACGATGATGGAGTATTGCAACCCTGTGCATATACATCCAAGAAAGTCACGGAAACAGAACAGCGCTGGCCCGTATGGGAGAAGGAGGCATATGGGATACGTTGGGCATTACTCACGTGGCAACAGTTCCTGGAAGGCAACAAAATCCCCTTCCAGGTGTGGACTGATCACAAAAATTTGGAAGCCCTGAAAACGCCCAGGAAACTCAATCCCAAACAAGCACTATCTCGCATGCCTCAATATAACAGCGCACGAACCACAGACTCTAAACCAATAATAGCAGAGTCACAACTGGCAGCACCAGTAAGCACAAGAACCAAAGCTAAATTAAAACCACAACTGGACAGCCAAACTGGAATTGAATTCAGAAAAAGTTTGGAAACAGACGAATGGTTCCAGAAAAACAAAAATGTGTGCACAATGAGAGACGGGTTGCCTTGGGTAGGGGAAAAATTATATATACCAGCAACCCAAAGAGTCACTTTCATGCAGCTTTGCCTTGACACAAAATCAGCAGGGCATTTTGGATTTGTAAAAACTTTACACTTAATTAAATGGCAATTTTGGTGGCCATCAATAAAAAAGGACATAGAAAGTTATGTAGCCAGTTGCCCAAAATGTGCCACTGCAAAGAGGTTGCAAGGGAAATCGCCAGGACTATTACAACCAGTGGCAAATCCCTCAGCCCCCTGGAGGGAAATAGCCATGGATTTTATAGTGGAATTGCCAGAAAGCAGTGGGAATACTGTTGTCTGGACGGTCACGGACTTGTTTTCCAAACAGGTGCACTTTATCCCTTGCCAAAAGATTCCCACTGCAAAAGCCTTAGCGAAACTTTTCATCCAGCACATTTAGCATGGGGCACCCCAACGCATCATCTCTGACAGGGGGGTGCAATTTACGTCCGCATTTTGGAAGGAATTTTTATCCCTCTTAGGAACCACTCAGGGACTGACATCTAGCCATCATCCACAATCAAATGGGGCCGCTGAAAAAATGAACTCCGTACTTAAGCAATATTTAAGATGTTTTCTTAGTTTCCAGCAGACCGAGTGGGCAGACTTACTCCCTTTTGCAGAAGTTGCCTACAATAATGCAGTCCACTCCAGCACAGGTTACACTCCTTTTCAAATAGCCACCGGTCAAAGTTTCAACTCCATGCCAGAATTAACCCCAAACGAACCAACGATCCCATCACTGAAAGAATGGATGGGAAAACTACAAAACACCTGGCCAATAGTTAGAAAAGCACTAGATAAAGCTAGGCAGGCATACAAAGCACAAGCCAATAAAAAAAAGGATTGAGCCTACACCCATTCATTATAGGTGAAATGGTGTACCTATCTACAAAATACCTAAAGTCCCTACAGCCCTGTAAAAAACTTGGACCAAAATATATAGGGCCTTTTCCACTTAAAAGAATCATAACCCCAGTAACAGTAGAATTAGTATTACCAAAAAATCTCAGGCAAATACACCCAATTTTTCATTGCAGCTTGCTGAAAAGAGAGCATCAGTCACCTTTACAGCTACCACCACCACCTCCAATCATGGTAGAGAGCGAACAACACTATGAAATAAAGGAAATCCTAGACTCTAGGAGATATCATGGAGCGACTCAGTACCTAGTTGCCTGGAAACACCTTTCTGCCTCACAAAATGAGTGGGTCCATAAACGTCATGTCAGAGCCCTGAAGCTATTAAAGAAGTTTCACACAGAGTATTCTAACAAGCCTGACTAACTTTTATACCTGTTTTGTTTTCTTTCAGGTGGATCTCTCTTATTTTTGAGGGGGCCGGATGTCAGAATCCAATTATATTTCATCTCTAGTTATCAATTATAGAAAACCCCATTTCTGCCTTCTCTGGATTCTGTCATACAATGAAGGGAAGGGGGTGAACAAAGGGGCTTTATGGCCCTCACTTCCTTCGGTACAACTTCAAAGGGATTGAATGTGGATAGCACCAAAAAGGCCTAATCATAACAAAGGGGGCTATTACCTTTCATGTAGTTTTCTCTGAAGTCTCCATCCAGCCGGCAGTAAGGAAAAAGGGGGTGGGAATGTAATGCCTGAGACTGTTGCTGGAAGTAGGGGGGGATTGGGTGGGGCTACTGGGAAACCCCTTAAAACCTTGAATGGGAGAGCTTGGAGCCCAAGTCCTGTCTAGAACACCTGCAACCATTTTCTCTTAATAAAGAATTCCTGTTGGAAGAATTATTCCAAGAGTTCTGTCTTCTTAAGATGCAAAGTGGGGTGGATCCTTACACCATGGTTATAATTCTGACCTATCCACTCTCACTGGGGGATCTCCTGGCCATATTCATGCTTGTAGCTCAGGACTTGAGCCAAGAAGAAGCCCAGTTGTTGATGGTCCCCATCATATTTCACACCCAAGGGGGGAGTTTTACAATTGGAATGATGCTTTTGCCTCCTTCTGGCTCTGTGCCCATGGCTCCTGGCTTGGTTGGCTGGAGCTGCATCGCTGCTGCGGTCATGGCCCCTGTGGTTTATGTGACACTGGTAGAGGTGCCAGAGATGGCAGGTTCACTCTCCCCCCTTTCTTCTTCCTCCTCCAGCCTTTTTGCAACCAAGCCCCGGCAGGGATCCATTTCTTCCTCTTTGAGATTTTTGAAAGCTTCCACCATCGGGTTTTATAAAGATCTGCCTCAATCAGTTCTCCCAAGAAAGCAGAACTCTTGAAACGGTCATCATTTCAAAAATAACTTTTTTTAATAGATATTTTATTGGTTTTTAACTATAACAATCTCCAGTGCCTGGTGTACAGCATGTTGTCTTGGTTTATATTTTAACAAGAAAAAAAGGACAGTAATAATTAATTAACAATCAATAATGATTAAATTTGATAACTCCATAATTAATATATTAATTAATAATACATTTCTTTGATCTTCCCTTCTCCTATTTGTATTTTCCTTCTTCAACCTTAGCCAAAATATAATTCTTAATATTTTCAATATATAAATGATTAGGTATAGGTATTTTTTATATTTATACAAATAATAATAATCTCTCTATATAACATTTTTTTCAGCTTATATTATTCTCATAACCATCATCTCATTAGTTCAGCATACATCCTATTTTTATAATTTTTGTTCGCTTAGGTTCCCTTATATTCAATCCAATTCTTATCAGTCATAATTTCTTCATATTAGTCATCTCACTGTCTAAATTTTCCTATTTAGGTACATCATCCCAATATTTTATATCATGCATTATAAAAATACTATACTTTTTATAGTATCTAGATATAACATCCTTTTTAATCAGTTTATATTTTACTTATATATTAATAAAAGTTACATCAACCTGCTATTTTAACATTTAATATATTATAAAACATACTATATTACTTAAATCTCATTATCCTTCTTGTTATAATGCCCCTTTATGTTCGAAATTCTCTGTTCTTTTAGCCATATTCAAACAAATGTTTATTCACGTAATAGTCCATCTGGTAGGGCAACTCAAATCTCTTGTATCTGTCTCTGATCTTCTTCTTTTGCCAAGTAATTTTTGAAGTTGATGTAATCCGCTTACCCAACAATTCCTGTATTTTTACAAATATTGTTGGGAATACAAAAGATGAAGTAAGTAAGATAAATTCTTTCTGTCCCCCCAAACTTTAATAGTTCTCCTAATAATTCCATTTTTCTTGTTGTATCAGAACCTTGTAGATTTTTTCCTGTTTGTGCCAAAATGTAATTCTTTCTCTTTGTTATTTCATCAATTTGATCATATTCCTCTAGTTTGTAATCTGCTATCTGATTTATTTGTTGCTTTGTTGTTATTTCCTGGGTATTTTTTAATTGTAGATTTAGATTGGAAATATGCTTATTTAAATCCTCAAACTTGTTTTGAATTTCGTTGTGGTTTGAATCTATTGTCATTTGTATTTGTACTAACATTACATATATTTCCTCCAGGAAAGTATTTATCTTGCCTTGAAGTATTGCTTCTGGAGGCCCTTAATTTTCCAGGCTATGTTCTTCAGGAGAAAATATTGAATGTGGCATTCTGTCATTTTTTGATACATATGTGATATCCATGTAATATCCAAATAATCTTTCATCAATGTTTTAATTCAAAAGTCAATTTATCAGTCAGTCAAAATTACAGATTCAGTATATTAAGCCACTTTAAATCCTTTCTGCAAATTCTCCTCTAAAGGATTAGCCAAAAGCCAAAGTTTTTTTTCCCATAAACAGCAACAGTCCAGGTGGTTTTTTTTCCTTTCAAACACTTTTTAATCTTATAGATGGCTCTTCCTTTGTTCCCAGCTGTCTTCAAGGTTATTTGCAATTCAAAGGAACAACTTTTTCTTTGTTTTTGGGCATTTTGCCAATTCTGAGTCCCTATTGTTAGTGTTCTATTCTCTGATTCTCCACTAGATGTCAGCAGTTATTTCTTTTTTCAATTTTTCTTTTCATCAAAAAGTTATTTTTGTTATATATTTTTATAATTGCATCATAATTTTTTTAGGGTATAATCTTGACAGTTTTTTAGTTCCTAGATTTGTCCAGACTGAAATATTTTAAATCGAATTTTAGTAAATCTCTTTCAACCTTTTATGTTAAATCGCTGCTTCCATCTGTAAGGGAATGGGGATATAGTCCCCTCCATTTCTGGAGGTTTTCTTGCTTTGGGGATCTTTGCAAGGATTTAAATAGTAGATAGAAGAAAGAAGATCAGTACTCTCACCAATTCCAAGCACCCTGTTCACTGATGTTTAAGTTCATGCTCTGGGACTTCAGCTGCAAGCAGCTTGGGCTAGACGCTGATCTCATACTAGCCTTTCTCCTGTGAGATTCGGAGGGCTTTCCCCAGATCAAACGAAGAGATTTCCATCGCTCCATGATCGACAGGGCATCCCTCCTTCACATTCACCTCTCTGAGGCAACTTTGGACATATCTAGGGTCCCCCAAGCAGGAAGATACTAGCTGTGGGAAATGGAGGTCCATTCTCGCATGGCCATGAGCTGCAGATGCAAAATCGGAAGTCTCAAAAATAACTTTTATTGGGCGATGTTGACACCAGGAATAGAAGGCGGGATTTGAGAGTTTCCTGCATGAATCAATGTCAAAAGAGTCAATGATAATCCCACCCCAACTGTCCATCCAGACAGCTCAAATAGGCCAATCTGCAGGTGTAAAAAAGCCATGGGAATGGAGTAATAAGGCACCACTTCCAAGGCTGTTAGGTCTCTGCACCGCTTCTTCCATGCCCAGAGATAAGGGAGATGGCCAGAGGCACATTCCATTCTCACCCCAATAGAGAGACATCAAAGAGGATAGAGCAAGGAACAAAGCAAAGTAAATACACATTGAGAGCCCCAAGCTTTCCCCTCCCCCCAGGAGAATGGCAGAGCCCAAAAAGTACAAGAAACCACATGCCCATAGAAAGACATGCTGTTCCCCTTTAAAAAATGAGAGATCCACCTAGAGAGAAAGAAAATAATAACAGGGAGAGAAAAGCACATATAGTTTAGTTGTATGTGATGACCCAGGGCCCCGAACGGAGGCAAAGCAGTCAGCTGGCAAGAGAAACAATTCTTTAATAACTGCCAACATTCCCCAAAAGCTCCCACATATGCTGACAAGAGTTCAGCCAAAGTACACACACACACACACACATTCCTTTCAGCTGCCTCTGGCTAAAGGCAATTTCAGTACAGCTGGGGAAGTTTACAATGTCCTCAAGGCAAGACAGATAACAAGAAAACAAAACAGAAACATAATCAGTCCTTTTAATTATCAGCTTGCCTGCAGACTGCAAGGAGAGACTCAGAAATGCAATCTGTGGTTGTGAAGCAGGAAACCAACCGGTCCAAAATTCAAAGTGTCCAGGTTAAACAAAGACAAGAGTACAATTCACAACTATGTCAAGATACCACATTTGTTCCCGGCAAATGCCCCACCCCACAATGTCTCCATAAATCTTAATCCCCAGGTGTGCCTTGTGGAATGGGGCAGGATGCTCTCTTTCCAAGCAATTGAGCCTTCCTCTGTTGTTTTCTCCTCCTCTCTGCTCTCCTTGCTCTAGGATCAGATGGCAGGGGGCCTTGCTCCTCACCTGAACTCTGCCTTCCCTGAAGGGCCCTGGCCTGCCTCAGCCTACTCCTCCCTACAGGCCTCCGAAGCCACAGACACTCCCTCCTGGGCTTCAACAGAGTCCTGCTCTAACTCCATGTCTTCCTCGGATTCAGGCTTGGATGGAGGCATGACACTATCCCCACCCTTCAGGCCTCCCTCCCCTGGGGCCATGCGGACTGGGATGGTGCAGGAACTGGGCATGAAAATCAAGGACCAGATGAGGGGCGTGAACATCGGTGGCATCAAGCCACCTCGAGCAGGCCTGCCTCAGCCTGCTCCTCCCTACAGTCCTCCGAAGCCACAGACACCCACTCCTGGGCCTCAACAGAGTCCTGCTCTAACTCCATGTCTTCCTTGGATTCAGGCTTGGACAGAGGCATGACATTGTGTTTATCAGGGTGTGAAACTTCTTTAACAATCTAGGATCCCTGAGATGTCATTTGCAAACCCACTCATTTTGAGAAGAGGGGAAATCTTTCCAAGTTATTAGGTGTTGGGTTGATCATGGTCTTTCTTGGAATCCAGGATCTCCTTGACCTCAAAATGCTGTTCTCCCTCCACTGTAATAGGTGGTGGGAGGAGGAACCATAGTTGGCCTTAGAGCTCAATTCACATTTTAATAGGCTACAATGAAACACCAAGTGAACCTGTCTTAACATTATTGGGAGTTCCAATTCTACGGTCACTGGGTTAATGACCCCTTTAATGGGGAAGGGTCCCACAAATTTTGGCCCTAATTTCTTTGATGGCTGTAGAGATTTCAAATACTTTGTGGACAAGTAAACTTTCCCCCCAATTTTAAACGGTTTAGGTTCTACCCGCTTGTTATCTGCCTGTGCTTTGTATGCTTCCCTAGCTTTGTCTAATGCCTTTCTCACTACTGGCCACGTATTCTGGAGCTGTGTGATCCACTCCTTCAGGGAGGGGGTAGTGGGTTGATTGACTGGCAATTTGGGCATTGGGTTGAAGCTTTGTCCCATTGCAACTTGGAATTGGGTGTAACCCATGCTGGAGTGAACAGCATTGTTGTAAGCCACTTCCATGAAAGGAAGCAGGTCAGCCCAATTGTCTTGTTGATAATTAATAAAGCATCTTAAGTTTTGTTCCAATACTGAGTTCTGTCCCACCATTTGTTTGCATATGATGACTAGATGACAGGCCCTGGGCGATCCCCAGGAGTTCCAAAAGGGCTGTCCAGAACTCTGAAGTGTATTGCACCCCCCGTGTGAGATTATGCATGTGGAGCCCCATGCAGTCAGTAGATATGTTGTACAAACAGCTTTGCTAGAGTCTTGGTGCACGGAATAAAGTTGCACCTGTTTGGAGAATAGGTCTGTCATCACTCAAATGATCATGTTCCCTGTGCTCTGTGGTAACTCCACAATAAAATCCATGGAAATCTCTTGCCAAGATGCTGATGGGCTTGCTATCACCTGCAATAGCAACCCCCTTGAGTCATGACAGAGCTGCATGAATTTCAGTCTTTGGGTTTTGGGCACGTATAGCTTTTCCCCCATCCATGGCAGTCCATCATCCATTGAGCAGAGGTTTTTATGACTCAGGAACCATTCATCTGTTTCCAGAGCCTGTCTGAACTCTGTTCCTGCTTCGTTATCCAGGAATTTTGACTTCTTTGCTTGTGACTGTGTTTTTACTGAAGCCGCTACTGCTACATCACTAGCATCTGTCTGTATGATAAAAGGTTTCTCTGTGTCTGGGTGCTTCAGGACCGGTTCAGCTGAGAAAAGTCTTTTAAACTTCTTAAATGTAGCTTGGCATTCCATAGTCCATTTCAATGGTTGGCTAGATTTTGGTTTGTCCTCCCCCTTTGATTTTAGCAAATTGGTAATGGGGAAAGCAATGTGTGAAAAGGAGGGAATGAACTGACAGTAGAAATTAGTGAGCCCCAGGAAACTTTGTAATTGCCTCCTTGTGCGTGGCGGCACCCATTCCAGCATTGCCCTGACATTTTCTAGGTCCATTTCTATCCCATTAGGAGATAAGCGATATCCTAAATAGTCAACAGGTTGACTTTACACAATTGTTGGATATCCAGAGAAGCCATTGATGAGCTGCACAAGAGGTACTTGGAGAAGTTGACCCAGCTCTTTGAGGAGCATAAGGCCAAGTACGGGCTGCCCCAAGACAAGTACCTAATGATCACCTAGCCGGCCACATTGGACCAGCCTGGGACACAGAGGGGCAATATTTTTTAGAGAATGTTTGTTGTGGGTATGTGTATGTATGTAGATGAATGGTGGCCCTATTATGTATAAATTTTATTATTGTATTTAGGGCGTATGAATGTGAATATTTTTATTTTTATGTATATAAATTGAGTGTGAATGTGTATTGAGTGTTTGGGGTATGAGAATGGTGGAGTCGGGGGCGGAGCCTGGTACCCCCTCTGCTGAGTGCAATAGCAAAAGTAGGGGGGGCAGGACTTACCCTTGGGCTTGGTCTGTATGGAAAGCTAGTCCAGTCAGGAAGGGAGAAGGCTGGTGAGGGTGGGGGTACTCCGGGGAGGGGAGAAGATCGGAGCATCCCGGTTATGACTGGGATGGGCAGATATGGCGGGAGCCGAGGGGCAGGCCATCTTTGGGGAACGAGGACTCGCTATATTAGAGCGATTCCTTGTTCTGGCCCCTCAAAAGGCTCATCCTGTAGTACTGGTGGCAGGGGAAAACAGGGCCCTAGTTGTAGGCTGCTGTTGCTTAATGCCAGGTCCGTTGTCAACAAAGCCCCCCTTGTTCGTGATTTAATATTGGACAGCGGGGCGGACCTGGCATGTATAACCGAAACCTGGCTGGGCCCTGAGGGGGGTGTTTCCTTCTCGGAGATGTGCCCGGATGGGTTTATGGTGCTTCATCAGCCTCGACATCAGGGCAGGGGTGGGGGAGTGGCAGTCATCGCTCGGAAGTCCTTGAGTCCTTGTGGGATTCCTGCCCCGGAGGTTGTTGGGTGTGAGTCCCTCCTATTGAAGTTGGGTTCACGGGTTCAGTTGGGTTTGCTGCTGACGTACCTACCTCCCAGCTGCGTTGCAATAGCCCTGCCTGCGTTGCTGGAGTCAGTAGCCGGGTTGGCAGTGGAGTTCCCCAGACTTATGGTACTGGGGGACTTTAACCTACCATCACTCGGCGATCGCTCAGAGGCGGCGCAGGAGTTCATGGCTTCCATGGCAACCATGGACCTGACCCAGGTAATTCAGGATCCGACTCATAGGGGTGGTCACACACTCAACCTTGTGTTTCTCTCGGGGCAATGGAGACATGATCTGGAATTAAGGGGAATAGAGATCTCGCCCTTGTCATGGACAGATCATTTCCTATTGAGGCTGGACTTCAGAGCATCACTCCCCCATCGCAGGGAGAGGGAGCCAACTAGGTGGTTCCACCCCAGGCGCCTAATGGACCCAGATCGGTTCCAGGAGGAGCTTGGGGAAATACCTGACTCCCATGTCCACAACTCATCCGGGTCCCTGGTTGCGGCCTGGAATGAGGCGGTGTCCGGGGCCCTGGATCGAATTGTGTCTTTGTGACCTCTCTGTGGTGGTGGTCCCCGGAGGGCGCCTTGGTTTACTGAGGAACTCCGGGAGATGAAGCGCCACAAGAGACGTCTAGAGCGACATTAGAGGGCCAGTAACTCTGAATCTGACTGATCACTATTAAGAGCCTATCTTAGGACTTATTTAGTGGCGATAAGGGCGGCAAAGCGTGTTCACTTTTCCGCACTTATTGCATCCTCAGAATCTCGCCCGGCCGCCTTGTTTAGGGTGACCCGCTCCCTTCTTAAAGTGGAGGAGGCGGAGGAACCCTTGCAGGAGAGAGCTGAGGAGTTTGTTCAGTTTCTTTCGGACAAAATCGCTCAGATTCAGAGAGACCTGGACTCCGACTGGGCAGTGCCAGCCGAGTTGCCGGGGGCTGGTCTTAGTCATGTTATCTGGAGCGAGTTTGAATCTGTGACCCCTGATGAAGTGGACAAGGCCGTGAGGGCAATGAATGCTGCCACCTGTTTATTGGACCCATGCCCCTCCTGGCTGGTTTCTGCCAGTAGGGAGGTGACACGAGGCTGGCTCCAGGCGATAATCAATGCCTCCTTGATGGAGGGGTTTTTCCTGCAACCTTTAAAGGAAGTGGTGGTGAGGCCCCTCCTCAAGAAGCCTTCCCTGGACCCACTGTTTTGAAGAACTTTCGTCCTGTCTCCAACCTCCCCTTTGTGGGGAAGGTTGTAGAGAAGGTGGTGGCGTCCCAACTCTTGCGATCCTTGGATGAAACTAATTATCTGGACCCTTTTCAATCTGGTTTCAGGCCCGGCTACAGCACTGAAACTGCTTTGGTCGCGCTGACCGCTGACCTCTGGCGAGCCCGGGATAGGGGTCATTCCTCTATCCTGGTGCTTCTTGACCTCTCAGCGGCTTTCGATACCATCGACCATGATATCCTTCTGTGTCGTCTCGGAGAGGTGGGGGTGGGCGGCACCGTATTGCGGTGGTTCTCCTCCTACCTCTCTGACAGGTCACAGTCAGTGTTGGCGGGCAGACAGAGATCGACCCCTAGGCGCCTCGATCATGGGGTGCCTCAGGGCTTGGTTCTGTCCCCCCTCCTTTTTAACATCTACGTGAAACCGCTGGGTGAGATCATTCGGCGACACGGGGTGAGGTATCATCAGTACGCGGATGATACCCAATTATATATCTCCACCCCGTGTCCTTTCAGTGAAGCAGTCGACGTGATGTGCCGGTGCCTGGAAGATGTGAGGGTCTGGATGGGGGTGAACAGGCTTAGACTCAACCCTGACAAGAGCGAGTGGCTCTGGGTCGTGCCTCCCAAAGGTCAACTGGATGGTCCATCATTAGTCCTGGGGGGGGGCAAATTTACCTCCCTCAGTGCAGGCACGCAACTTGGGTGTCCTCCTGGACTCACAGCTAAATTTGGAACAACATCTATCGGCTGTGGCCAGGGGGACCTTTGCCCAGGTTCGCCTGGTGCACCAGTTGCGGCCTTATTTGGACCGAGAGACTTTACTCACAGTCACTCATGCCCTTGTCACCTCAAGACTGGATTACTGTAATGCGCTCTACATGGGGCTACCCTTGAAGAGCGTTCGGAGGCTGCAGTTGGTTCAGAATGCAGCCGCGAGAGCGATTGTGGGTGCGCCAAGGTACGCCCACGTATCACCTATCCTCCTCGAACTGCACTGGCTTCCTGTGGGTCTCTGGATGAAATTCAAGGTGTTGGTTATCACCTTTAAAGCCCTTCATGGCATAGGGCCAGGTTACTTACAGGACCGCATACTGCCGCACAGTTCCCAGAGACCGGTGAGGTCCCATAGATTGGGCCTCCTTCAGGTCCCGTCGGCCAGACAATGTCGGCCGGCGGGCCCTCGAGGAAGGGCCTTTTCTGTGGTGGCTCCGACCTGGTGGAATCAACTTCCCCTCGAGGTTCGAACTACTCCCAACCTGCCGGCATTTAAGAAAGCCGTTAAAACTCTCCTGTTCCGGCAGGCCTGGGGCTGATGTCCCCGGGGGGGGGGGCGGGATATGATCGGACTCGCGGTATGATTGTATTATTTTATTGTTTTATTGTTAGATGATTGTTTTAATTTTGTACGCCGCCCTGAGTCCTTTGGGATTGGGTGGCATATAAATAAAATAAAATAAAATAAAATAAATAAATAAAATAAATCTTTTCTTTATGGAATTCACATTTTGACAGCTTGGTGTAGAATCAGGTGGTCTGCCATTTATTTAGTACTGCCCTGACCAATTTTACATGCTCCTCCCTTGTTTTGGTGAAAATTAAGATGTCATTCAAATACACGAGAACCCCCTTGTAGAGTTGCTCCTGGAGGACCTCATTGATTAGTTGCATGAACACTGCTGGTGCTCCCTGCATTCCAAATAGGAGCACCCTAAATTGGAAACACCCCATGGGGCTGTTGAATGCTATTTTCCATTCATCTTCTTTAATCCTAACCCGGTAATATGCCTCTCATAGGTCCAGTTTTGAGAATATCTTTCCCTTGGCTAGGTTGGCCAACATTTCCTTCATCAGTGGCAGGGGATAAACATTGTTTTCACACATGGCATTTAAAGACCTGTAGTCTACGCAGAGGTGAAGAGATTCATCTTTTTTTTTCTTGGAACAAGACCAGGGCCACCATTTTTGGTCTTGCCGGTTGTATGAAACTTCATGCCAAATTTTTCTCTATAAATTTCTGTAATTCTTCCAGCTCCCAGGGAGTCATTGAGTACACTTTGGGCTTAGGTAGTTTGTCCCCAGGTAGAATCTCAATGGCACAATCAGTGGGCCGATGGGGGGGGAGTAGCTCATCAGACCACTCTTTGCTGAACACTCAGCTAAATCCCAGTATTCCTCAGTCACTGTTTCCAACCCCCAATCTTTCACATTTGCTACCACTTCCAGGGCTTCTTTTCTCTTTGTCCTGCAGTCTCCCACCATTTGGTGTGCCTCTATTTTGGAAACCTCAACTCTCCATTTCTCCAGTCCACCCTTGGGTTCCACTTCCTCAACCATGTCATCCCTAATATTAGGGGCCACTCCATGCCAAGGGTTACTATAAATGTCAAAGTGTGATCCCCCATCGTGCACTGGATTGGCTGCATGGCATGGGATCCCTGCTGAGATGGGCCCATCTAATTGGCCAAATGAAATTGGCTTCTTCAACCTCCTCACCAGAATTTCTAGGTTCCCTACCAAGGTTGGGCTTATTAGGCAATGGGTGCAACCCAAGTCCAGTAGGGTCTTCAGGGCACCTTTTTTGGCATCCCTGGACTTAACAGTTCTATGGTTCTGGTGAGGGGCATGATGAAACCATTTACCAGGGAGTTGTCTTCAGAGTAGCTATCAGGAGAGTCAGGTGGTTTTCTGGCCAGAACCAGAGTTTCTTCCCTTGGGATTTCAGGAGAATGGACCTCAATGACCTCAGCGCTTTTTTATATATATAAATGTTTTATTAATTTTCTATCTTCACAAACAAGTGCTCAATAGACAACAAGATGACTGAGTACATTAGTGAATCTGTGGTAAGCTTCTTCCAGCTAAGTCCAATATTACACCTGCCAGTACATCCTCTCTTCTTCTGGTAATAACCATTTTTCTGCACTAAGCAAATACAATTCTTATTATTGTTAGTAAACATATAATTGCATATCAACATTTGTTACATTTTTCTAATAATATCAATAATAGTTTAAACTATCTTTTCTATCCAAAGCATATCTTAATTGCATTTACACTCAAATTCCACTTATTTCCATATCCCATTTTCACTTTTTCCAATTTTAATTTCCCATCCATGTTCAAACTATCCCAATCATTTATAATTTCAAAACAAGTTATATTTGGGCAACCAAAAGCATCCCTTATTCAAAGTTCTTAACATATTCTTATTTACCTTTTCATACCAAAATATAATATTCTGATTACAAATCTTAGCTATCTAGTTATAATAATACTTCTATTTCTAACAATCTATTCTTAACCATATTCAAACCTCTAAACCAAATGCGAAAGACGGAACTCTGCCTTTCTGCATCTGTCTCGCCATGACATCAAAACCGGAAGCCAGTGACCTCAGCGCTTTTCATGGCAGTCTCCTTGGATTGCTGTGGAGTCTTTCCAGGTTTCCCACCACTGGCTTGGTCGGATTTGTGTACAGGAGTTTTCAATCGGCATTCTGCAGTCCAGTGCCCCTCAAGCCATTGAGCATGGTGCTGAGGTGGGGGATTTTGTGACCTCTCATTTTTTCTCTGGGGGGGAGTATCTCCAGGTTTGCCCCGGGCATCACTGTCTTCAGGCTTGGTTGATCTCGGCTTCCTCAGCCAGGATACACCAGTTGTGGAGGCAGTCCGGATCTCCCCTGGAGATGCACGTGTGATACAGGTCATCATTCAGCCCATCTTTGAAATGACCCACTAGGACATCCTCTGGCCAATTGAGATGGCATGCCAGGTCTCTAAACTCCTCTGTATACTAAGCCACTGGGCAACTACCTTGCCTCACTGTTTTAATGCAGTCTCTAGCCTTCCGGTCAGCCAAGGGGTCCTCAAACCTCCTCCTCAGGGCAGCCATGAATTGGTTGAAGTTCCAAAGCTCAGGGGCATCAGTGTTATGCAAGGTTACCATTCAATGAGCTGCTGCTCCATCCAGGGCCATGGTCACCATTCTCACCTGCCCATTGTTGCTGGGGATGTCTCGACCGTATTCCTCCATGTAGCTCAGGATGTGGGCCAGGAAGAATCCCAGCTGCTGAAGCATCCCATTGTATTTCACTCCCAAGAGCAAGACCTTTCAGCTTGGTCTATGTGTTCTCCTTCGCCTGGCTCGGTGCCCATCTCCCCCAGCTGGGTGACCCATGCTGGGGTAGCTGCCACAGCCATGGCTTCCATAGCCTCTGATGTGCTAGTAGAGGGACCCAGGTTCACCAACTCACTCTCTTGGCATTCCTCCTCCACCATCCCTGGCACCATCGAGCCACAGCAGGGGTCTTCTTCTTCCTCTTTAAGACTTGAAAGCTTCCATCATCAGGTTGAAGTGATCAGATTAGGCTAGTCTCTTGTCATCCTCCTTGCTGAGGTTGAGCGACTCTCCATCTCTTGCTTCTACCCCAGTTAGTGGCTGCCACATTTAAGGATCACCTTACTGGCTTTCACCTCCCAATCTTCCTTCTTTCCAATGCCAACTGACCATCTTGGCTTCTCCCAACTTTCTCTGGTTACGGCCTTGTCAGATGAGCTGGAGGAATCTGAACTGCTCCCACTCAGGCCAGCCTTGGAGGGAGCTTCCCCACAAAGGTTGCCTTCTCCTCTCTCACTGCCGTGGTTCGACATCTTTTGCATGGTCCCCATGGTAGAGGCTCTCCCTCTGGGTTGACCACTTTGCAGATCCTGCCTAATGTAAGGACCTGCCTCAACAATCCTCCCAAGAAAGCAGAACTCTTGAAATGGACATTTCAAAAGGAACTTTTATTGGGAGATGTTGACAGCAGGAATAGAAGGCAGAATCTGAAGGTTTCCCATATGAATCAATAAGTCAAAAGAGTCAATGGTAACCCCATCTCAACTGTCCATCTGGATGGTTCAAACAGGCCAATCTGCAGGTATAAAAATGCTGTGGGAATGGAGTGATAAGGTGCCACTTCCAAGGCTGTTAGGTCTCTGCGCTGTTTCTTCCGTGCCCAGAGATAAGGCAGATAGCCAGAAGCACGTTCCATTCTCACCTCAATAGAGAGATATCAAAGAGGATAGAGCAAGGAATAAAGCAAAGGAAATGCACACTAGCAGCCCCAAGCTTCCCCCTCCTCTCCCCAGGAGAATGGAACAACCCAAAAAGAACAAGAAACTCCATGCTCATAGAAAGACAGGGTTCTGACATATTTATGGCTTGCTTAAGGAAGCAGTCGGACTGGGTTGGTCTTTCATCTTTTTCCTCATTAAGGTTGAGTGGCCATTCCATCTCATGTTTCCACCCAGGCTGGTGGCTGCTACAGTGGAGGGTCACCTTCCTGGATCTTCCTTCCCAGTCCTCTTTTTTCCCCATGCCATCTCGGCTTTGTGAGGTTCTCCCTGGTCTCTACCTTGTCAGCTGAGCTGGAGGAGCTGGAGCCACTGTTGCTCCAGTAAGCCTTCGGGGG
Organism: Crotalus tigris; assembly: GCF_016545835.1. Taxonomy (NCBI): domain Eukaryota; kingdom Metazoa; phylum Chordata; class Lepidosauria; order Squamata; family Viperidae; genus Crotalus; species Crotalus tigris. The sequence continues at coordinate 110,045 of NW_024100522.1, forward strand.
GGGGGGCTCCACCCAGCACTCACTCTTTCCTTTCTTGCCACCATGATTAGACATCGCTTGCACAGTCCCCAGGGGAGGGGTTTTCTAAGCCTCCCAAGAAAGCAGAACTCTTGAAACTTGCATTGTTTCAACAGGAACTTTTATTGGAAGGTATTGACAGCAGGATAGTAAGGCAGCATCTGAGGATTTCCCATGTGAAACATTAGATTAAAAGAAACTATTCAAACCCCACCCCAATTGTCCATCCTGCTGGTTCAAACAGAGCCAATCCATAGGTGTCAAATTGTTGTGGGAAAGAACAGATAAGGCACCATTCTCAAGGCTGTCAGGTCTCTCTGTGGCTTCTTCCCTCTGCCTGGAGATAAGGCAGATGGCTGGAGGCACATTCCATTCTCACCCCAAGAAGGATAATTCAAAGAGGAAGGAAGCAAAGGAAGTACACCACAGACTAGCCATAGGTCTCTCTCCCCCCCCATCAGAATGGCAGAACCCAAAAATGAAAAGAAATAATAGAAAAGAAAGGAAAAATGCATAGGAGTTCTGATATAGTCACTATGTTCTTCCTGATCCTTAAGATCACTGGCTCTGTCAGGCAAGTCATTGGCAACCCCCTTCCCCATGAGAAAACCGTCTAGCTGTTTAAATCCCATGGCCTGCCTTAATTTCCTGAGTCTCAACCCCAATCTTTTCACCACTGGTAAACTGATCAGACACTGGGTGCAGCCTGAATCTAGCATGGCCATGAGGGTGTCTTTTACTCCTGAGTAGGGCATCAGGATCTCTACCCTGGCAGCCACTTATCATCGGGTCATCTTCCCCCTCACTGTCACTCTTGTAAAAGAACATGCCAAGCTTATTGAGGGTCAGAGTTCCCTCCCTCCACAACCTGCTGCATGACCTGCATCTTCTTTTTTGGCTTTGCCGGCAGTTATTTCCCCTTCAGCTGGGTTGGGGTCTGCGATTCAGATGCTGGATACAAAGCCAGGCAGTGAGCCACTCGGTAGCCTTTCTTCTCACATCAGAAGCAGGCTCCCAAGATTCATCCACCCTGGGATCCAATGGGCTATCTCCCTTCCCCCCTCAGACTGCATGCAGTTTTTTTGCCACCTGGCATGGCCAGATCTCATGAGCAGTGTGTGGTTGATACCCCATCAGTGTACATGCTAGTGGCCAGTTGTACCATGCCCTGAGGTTGTTGGGCACCCTCTGGGGTAGGCAGTTATGATATAGCTCCCAGTTCAGCCTGTCCCAGAACTAGTAGACCAGCAGGGGCTCAGGCCATTCTCTCAAGCAGGCCACTAAGCTGCAAAACTGTCAAATGTACTCTGCAACTGGCTGCTTCCCTTGCCGAATGGAATGGATCCTGGCCTCTGCTCAGCGGGTTTCTGTAGGGTCCTTGAATCTGTATCGCAGCTCCTGCATGAGGGCATCCACATCCATCAGCTCAGGTGATCCTTCATCATAGAGAGACACCAACCACTGCACTGCATCCCCCTCTAGATTCAAGGTGAATGTACCCACGTAGGAAAGTTCATAGGGTGCAATGCACCATACTGCTCCAAGTAATTCCACACCTGAGTTAGGAAATAGGCTAACATTTTGGGCTGGCCGTCAAACTTCGCCCTGAAAGGGAGAGGCTCCCAGTGTTGCTGAACCAGCATGTAGCCTAGTGGCAGCACCCCCACCTGTGGGGCTGCCTGCACAGGGGCTCCTGTCACTGTGGGAGGTAGAGAGGCCTGCCCTGGCCCCATTTGTTCAGGGATGAAGGCAGATTCACCTGGTGTTTCCAAGCTTGTCATTCAGAAGGTCTCTAACAGCATAAAAATAATTAATGAGCAATTTCTAAAAATGATTAGAAAGTAAGGTTTTTGTCCTTTAACAGTATGAATTGTAATGATGAGCAAGATCATCTACCTGTGCTCTAACCCACAGAAGATATTGTCCTGCAGTCTCCTCCCAAGGAGCAGTTGTCTAGAGCTCATATGGGCAATCTTCTGCCCTCTTCTGACCTGGAAAGATTCCAAGGAACCAATCTACTCATCATTTCCTGGCTTTTGCTGCAGTTGCAGTTGACTCTGCTTTCACAGAGCTTTGTTTAATTTGCCATACCACCCAGGGAGTCTCTGGGCAACATATAACATCTATTTCATCTATCTGTGAAATAGATAAATATTAATATTGATATTACTTCGGAGATGGTTGATAAACTGAGATGTCACTCTAGGTGAAACTGTTTTCCTCCAATACACATAGTGATATACTTGGGGACTAAGAATTTAGTGATGAGCCATGAGATTTTGACAGGGCAACATGATTAGAGTTCTGCTGTTTTGGACATTGATCTTAGTTTGCAAAATTCTGGCAGCTGTAGATATACCCCATATAAAAAATCTGAAGAAAACCAATTTGATGTAGGAAAGGCATCAGACTAGAAACTGGGAGACTATGAGTTCTAGTCCTGCCTCAGACACAAAGTCAGCTGGATGGCCTTGGCCCGGTCATTTTTTTTCAGCTCTAGGAAGGAGGCAGAAGCATACCACAGAAAACTGCAGGGACTAGTCCAGGCAGTTGCTATGAGTTAAAAACTGACTTGAGGGGGAAAAAAAATAAAAAAAAGATGTGATATTCCAAGTAGTTGAAAAGTTCCAGGTATTCAAGGAGATTCTTATTGTGTTGTGACTGGTCCTTTCAGAGGAAAACTGTCAGGAACCACCACAATCTGTGTGCTTCCAAAAATTGGCCAAAAATTGTGGCCTTTCCTAAAAAATGTTCTCCTTTTTATGCAGTCTCCTCAGATGTGCGCTTTTTGTGGAAATTTATAATAGAGAATAATGAATTCTGGTGGAGACCACTTATTGAAGTTGCTGTTCATTATACTCCATTTTGACAACTTCTATGTCTTCTTAGTTCAATTCACTCAAATGTTTTCCTTCAAATTAATAATGTTTCATAAATGTTATATTAAATCACTGTCACCTATAAGACTTAGCGCTGTTTAATTGAACATTTTGGATGTGCCAAATAATAAGTGCTTAGGAAATTTTGTCAGTCTTGCTTGAGTTAGAAAATATATAAAATCCTTCTTGGATGTAGTGATGTCACAGAAGAGGCCCCTGTGTGGAGCCTTTTAGAGGGTTTTGATAGACAGAAGACATACCTTATGAGCTCAAAGACAACAAAGTCATCCAGGAAGTATGCTTTATAGGCTTTCAAAACTACATATGCCCCCCAGATGTTATGGGAAATTGCAGATTCCATGAGAGACATGTTTGTTTCTTTAAAAAAATATCCATGCCTTTTAACTGGATGTCTGTGGAATTAATTTTTGCATTAATAAATGGATGAGCCTCACTGAGAACTTCTAAAATTTAATGTTCAAGGTCATAAGTCTCACTCCCTAATATAAATTAACTTTTCAGAAAAAGAGTGAACAAAATTATTCCATCCACTTAATGGAATGAAAAATTCACATGAGAAATGCAGTTAAATTGCATATTGTGTATGTTGTGTTTGCTTTTTCACCCCAGAAATTTTATTCTGAATTTAAGATATGCATTCATTACTAGATCATAATGACACTTCACAGCTTGGCTAACTTTGTGGACTAATTCACTAGGAAATATAGAAGCCCAATAAGACAAGGTGAGATAAATTGTTCTGATAGTCCCCTCTATGACTGGGCAAGAAAAGAGTTTTTCATCCGCAGTCCTGAGGAAAAGATGAAATGGCTGCTATAAATATCTCTCAAAGCTGGAGGGTATCTGTAAAATGTTTTCCTCTGCTTTATGCTGGTCCTCTATTATTTGGCAACATAGATGATTTTACCAAATGCAACAGAAATAGGTAGGCCTAATTTTTTGACGATTGACTAGGACTAAAAACAGTGGCAAGGGGTAAATGCTGATGGGGAAAAAGACTGCAGAATAGGGTCACACCATCTAGTCAGAAATCCCTTGGAATTTGAAACTTGACCTAGCTATGACCAGGCTGAAATGTTGGGCAGGGATCTGAAGCAGGGACTGCAGAAATAGATGAAAAGTGTGTGTTTGAGTTTCAGCCCCATGCCGGGGAAAAAGTAGAAGTTTGAGGATGGGGGATAATAATTATCTGGGGCTTCCCCAATTTTAGGGTTTGTATCAGGGAAAGGAAAAAGACTATTAGATACCCTTTTCCTGTAGTGTATTTTCTTTTCACATTGTGTGTGTGTGTGCTTGTAATTTTAAAAAGTATAGACATACTTGGCAAAGATCTTGCTAACAGTCTGTGCTGTGCTATGCTAATAACTTGCATAATGTACCAGATTCACATCCAGTAGTTGCATACTTTGTACTTTTGCTGCCATTTTCTTCCAACCTATCTCCATACGTTTCAGATCTGTTTCAGATCTGCAGGAAGTAGGGCAGGATCGGCTTATTAATAGCAGAGTTTCAGAATTGCATGACACCACCACCACCACACCACCACCACCACCATCATCATCATCTATTGTAAAAAAATATTTCAAAACTAAACAAATGCATGCACACAACCAAAGCATTGAAGTATTAGTAATCATTCTCTCTTTATTATTGGAGTAAACTAATTTTTGCTATACAGCAAGAACAATTACCGTAAATGCCGGCGTATAAGACGACTTCCGCGAGCACTGAAATCGGCGCCAAAGATGGGGGTCGTCTTATACGCCGAGTCGTCTTATACGCCGGAAATACTGGTAGTTTCCGGCGTATAAGACGACGTTCTAGGAATGCGGCCCGGCTATAAAGACGGGGGTCGTCTTATACGCCGGGTTGCCTAATACGCCGGCATATACGGTAGACTTTACTTTCTATGAGTGTTTGTAGAAGCAAATCTATTTCCACTCTTGTCATAAATAGTTTAGCTGTTAACATCTTTTATAATTATATTGTGTGGTCTCTGTTCCTTAGCAGATTCATGTCAAACCTCTGTACAAACCTCAGTTTGCCTATCTCCCGCACTTGCTAGCTAGCATGTGCTTATGGGAGTTGTAGTCCTAACAGTTGTGTAGAGTGTCAGGTTGGTGAAGATTGGCATGGATCAATACACGTGTCCCAAAGAGTATATGCATTCCCTTTATGGCATTTGTCACTTGCTACAACATCAGGTATTGCAACATCAGGTGAATATGGACACCTCAGTTTTTAGTTTTCCCGGAACTTCTAAAGTTTTCAATCAAAGCAATACAGTTCTAATGCTTTAATTGTATTCTTAAATGCTCTTAACATATTAAAAGTAAATTCTGAATATGTCATACTTGTTCTTAATATGCAATTTAATGCAGCAAAAAATTCTAATGTATTTATTTTGTTTCTCAGCCAAAAAACAAAAGTTAATACATAACCACTCATTAGCTGCCTTCATTATGTTAAGTTTGCCAACTTACTCAGCCATCACTTTATCAACAAGTGACTGTAAATTATTAAATTTCCAGTCTGCACCTGGAAAATCAACAAAAGTTACCGTAAATGCCGGCGTATAAGACGACTTCCGCGAGCACTGAAATCGGCGCCAAAGACGGGGGTCGTCTTATACGCTGAGTCGTCTTATACGCCGGAAATACTGGTAGTTTCCAGCGTATAAGACAACGTTCTAGGAATGCAGCCCGGCTATAAAGACGGGGGTCGTCTTATACGCCAGGTCGCCTAATACGCCGGCATATACGGTATAACTTTGTTGGAAGACATTACAATGACCTTGGCTTTCAGTCCCTTGGATTTGAGCTTCACACAGTTCCATAAAGGCAACAATCTCTTCTCCCTTTCATACCTGAGTTCTGCAAAGAGCCATGTCAGCAAACATGAGGCATTCTTAGAGGAAAGCAAAGGGATTTACTTTACATGACTTCTTTATTAAAGGGATAAAGACCACAACTGTGGGATTGGTTCTGAGGACTGGGCAGTAGTTACAGAAGAAAACATTGTAGTGCAATTCTGAGCCAGTTGCATAAAAGAACTTCTGCTGATGTTCCTGTTTAATTCATAGATCTCTACCCAGTAGAGGTAATAAAACTATTAAGTGGCTTTGTCTGCCAGAATTTGTGCTATAGCTGTTTAAACCCAGGGCATGTTGCCAGTAATCCAAAATACTATTGTCCAGGCAGTCCTTAGGTAAAGCAAACTGCCATCTGCTTCCAAGGAAGAAATCACCAAATAAAGCAGAAATGATTAATTTGGCCTCCCTCTCCTCTCCAGTTTACAGTTCACAGCTCAGGGACCACTAGCACATGGGTCTCCTGCAAGGTACCCATGCAGCAGACTTCTCAGTACTATAGCTAACCCTGTTCCAAGTACAAACACCTGTGAAAACAAAATTACCTTGCCAATATAACTCCTTAGCAATGTCTTCCAGTAGGTTATAGATACTGTATAATATTCAAACCATTCAGGGGAATCTAAACAAAACACAGAGTCTTATTGGGTCAATAGGATATTAAGAATAATAGACTGATTATATAGGAGAGTTTATTGAAGAGGAAGGGGGAGACATTAGTCATTGTTTTGCTATAAAATGAGAGTTAATCAAAGGGGAGGCAGGTTAGAGGTCAGATGTTGTATTTGTACTATTATTTTTAAATCATTGAGGTTTCTATGAATGGCAAATGAAATGATCCTGAACAAAGAAAAACAAAAGATTTCTCAGCAGGAGAAGATGAGCTAAAAGAATCTGTTGCATAAACTTGCTTCACTATTGTTATCTGTCTCTCATACCTTTTTCCTAAACAGTGAAACTTTGTCTAATTGTGCTTACTTTCAAGCCTCTTTATAAGACACTGAGGGATATTTATGAATATCCCTTTCAAATGTGCACCATCTCACAAAAACAGCATTGTTCTAGCTTCCTTTTTCTCATTGCACTTCATTTCTTTCCCTAACACAAAGAATTTTAGCTTTCACAAGTCTTGTTCATGAATCCCATTTCAACTTGGCTATCCATGGGACTCCTAAAATTTTGTTTTAGGGGAACTTGATTTGGGGTGAAGCAACGTCCACCATTAAAATGAAAGAACTGAATTGGGCTCACTTTTCATTTTCAAGATGGTATTTATATCCTCAAAAAAATATGAGCTTTACACGAGTTACTGAGATACTGATATATCTCCATTGATAACTATTAAATGTATATTCTCCCCTTAAATTCAAAAGAACTCATGTTTTCAAACATTCAAACTGGTTTTTTTTAATTTTAGCAAAGTAGCAAAAATTCCTAAGGATGTTGAACAATAAGGCATTAGCATTCGTTTCATTGCAAAGGTGACTTTCCATGGGAATGTGTTTGTGCATTTGTTTGTTTTCCTTTAAAAAAAGAAACCTAAAGTTATGATTATGATACAACTAACATTAAACATTTCCTGATTTCAGGGATCAGTTATGATATTGAATGTTAAAAGATTATTAAACTTTTTGCACTGAAATCAATGCGATAATAAAACAATTTCTGTTTAAGCTTTGAATAAATCAGGCTTACAGTATCTTTGTTTATAAGAATACAAAGAGTGACTGATAACTAGATTCTTCATGGAGATGATACCTGATAAGATTTGCATATAACTCTTTATTTAACGCAAGATCCAGTCAACTTTAAACTGTTTTAATTTCAACCATAAAAATTTTAGCATGTACACAACTATATGTATGTGTGTGTGGTTCATTTTTTCTCTAGATCAGGTATTAATATTGCTTTGCATTCTATAATGACTGTGTCAACTCTGCAACAAAATTAGCTGAAGCCATTTTTCCTTTGTTTTTGGTTGCCACAGAATTGGGAGGATGTCACACTGTTGAGTGTTATATTTTAGTCATAACAAAAAATTGCTTTGTGGGGACTTCCAGTGGATCAAGCCACGATGATGGTGGCTTTTTTAGAAGCTGCCCGTTCCCGGATTGCGTAAAAGCTGGCAGGACTCTGACAATCAGCTGTCCCGCGGCTTGAATCTCTTCCCTGGGAGAAAGGAAAGAGAAGAGCCGCTCAGGTAGAGGAAGAGTTTCTCTTTTTGTTTCAGATGATACCTATTTTAAAAAAAGATGTAAATTTGAAGGAATGGCAGAAGGGTATTAATAAATTCATTTGGGCTGGGAAGAAACCAATAGTTAAGTTTAAGATTTTGCAAGATGTCCGAGAAAGAGGAGGATTTAAAGCACCCAATTTGAAATTATATTATGATGCAGCCACCTTAACTTGGATAGGTGATTGGCTTAATTTAACAAATAAGGATATTCTTTCTCCTGAAGGGTGGGATTTAATGTATGGTTGGCATGCATATTTAATTTTTAACAAGAAAGTTGATCGGGCTTTTAAATCACATATTTTGAGGAATGCTTTACTTCGAGTTTGGAAAAAGTATTATTATAGGTTAAATTATAAAACACCTATTTGGGGGATTCCTGGACATGCAATTGAGGGAATTTCTAAGGGGATGAATTTTGACAAAATCTCGTATAAAGAATTATTAATTTGGTCAGGTTCGGACTGGCATTTAAAATCTTTAGATATATTAAGGCAAGAAAATATTCTACAGTCATGGTTTCAATACTTACAAATAGTGGACAGGTGGACTGTAGATAAGAAAGAGGGAATAACATTAGAAATGAAAATTTGGTAATTCAGATTAAAGATCAGAATCAGGCTCATATAAAAAGAATTTATAATGTTTTAATAGAATTAGATTCGGAAACAGAATTGGTTAAAGACTGTATGATTAAATGGGCTCAGAATATCCAGGAACCGATCCCATTGGATTTATGGGAGATAATTTGGATTAGAAATGTTAAATTTACACAAGCTCAAAATTTGAGGAAAAAGTTTTATAAAATGTTTTATAGGTGGCATTTAGATCCTAAAAAATTATCTTGTATGTATTCTAATTTACAACCCAAATGTTGGAGAAGTGGTAATACGGATGCAACTTATTTTCATGTTTGGTGGAATTGTAAAAAGGTAAAGGTTTTTTGGATTATGATTTGGTGGAACATTCAAAAGATTTTTAAAAGGAAGATAAAGTTTACCCCTCAATTATTTTTATTGGGTATTTTTGTGGATTTAGTTGATAAAGAAACTATTTTAATGTTGAATTTATTAACTGCAGCAAGGTTCATATTGGAAGAAAGATTCGTTGCCTACTTTAGAAGAATGGATATTTAAAGTTCCTAATTTAGCAGAAATGGCAAAAATTTCTGCTTATTTAAAGGATCATACACAAGAAAGATATATTATTGTATGGAGAAGATGGATAGATTATATTCAGAAGAAGTATGGGGCTATAAAGTTTCATTTATTTTATGAGTAAATTTTATAGTAAATGTTGTAGAGATTTGTTTACGATGATGTAAATTAAGGGGAGTTAAGGGCTAAGTATGATTTTTTTCTTTTTTCTTTTTTATATTGTTAATTTTGTTATTAATAACCCTGTACTCTGCTCTGGGAAGTGAGTGGGGGTTAAGGGTGGGTGGGTGGGTGAGTGGGTGGTAAATAGGTAGAATAGGATAATATAGATATGGTAATTGTTGGAATATTCATGAGCAGGAAGAGTCATGTGGTAACTCAGTCAGCCAATGTGAAGAAAGTGCTACTGAGTCTGTGCAAAAAGAGTATTGAGTTAGGAGCTGGATTTCCAGTCTCAAGGTTTTGTCTCTGGTCCGTCTCTGTAAGAAATCTTCATTAAGCTATGTTGCTGTAAAGAAGAATGGTATTGTAAATATTTTTATATAAATATAAAGTTATTTTGAATCAGCTAAATGCAGTCAACTGTGAGAGCTTCTGATTTATTTTTCACCAATAGAGAAATTAAATTTCTCTAACAGGTTATGGGCCCAGAGCTTACTAAGGACTGCATTGTAATTTAAAGCTGGAAGAAATTGCCTGTGTTTAGAAAGTATAAGAACAAGGCAGAATTAGCGGAATGGCTGCAATGGAATTTGAGGAAAACTCTGTGCCTCATTTGGGCCAGAAGAATTACATTGTGTGGGCTGCAAAAATGGAATGTTTGCTGAAAGCAAAAGAGCTGTGGTATATTGTTGAAAATCCACCACAAGTATTTGCAGCAGTTGATCAGAAAAATCATGATCAAGCAATGGCTTATCTCATCTTGAATGATGAACAATTTCTAAATGTAGCAAATTTAAAGACTGCAAAGGAGATTTGGTTGAAGTTGAGAGCTGTGCACGTGAATGTTTCTGCATGCAATATAGTGCAATTGTCAAGAAAACTTTACAGAGCCTGTTTGCAACCAGGTGAATCTGTGGAACAGCATTTAAATAAAATGCAAAGTTTATTTTTGGACTTAGAACAATGTGGGATTAAATTCCCTGAGTCCCAGAACGTTTTACTGGTGTTGAACAGTTTAGATAAAAACTGGGACACAGTTTCTGCAATACTTGAGTGCAAAGAAGAGCAAGACTTAAATTTTGAAGCTTTAAAGGCATGTTTGCTTAATGAAGAAGAAAAACGCCATTTTAGAAGCAGCCACGAGGAGGAGAAATTCCTGAGGAGGGGGTCCAGACTGCAAGTCTCCAGAGAAGAAGAAACAAGCAGATTGGACCCGGACCAAATTGCAACAAAAGAGAGATTTTGCAAGCAGAGAGCTTTGCAAGGAAAGAATTGCTACATTTGTGGAGCGAAGACACATTTGCAAAGGAACTGTTTGCAGAAGAACTGTTTGCAGCAAAGGACATTTGTGCAACCAAAAAGGACTGCTTTGCAAAAGGAACATTTTGGTGTTGCAAAAGTTTGCTATAGCAACAACAGAGACAAGTGGCTAATAGATAGTGGGGCAAGTCAAACAATTGTTAATGACTCTGAATTATTTTGCAGGTTTGTTTCAGTAGCACAAGAAGCTGTGGCTTTGGCAAATGGCCAGAAAGCAAAAGTCATTGGAAGAGGCGATGTAAAAATTCCATATTTGGAATCAAAGTTTACCAATGTGCTTTGTGTACCTGAGATGAAACATAATTTGTTAAGTGTGTCTAATTTAGACAAACAAGGTTTTGAGGTCATTTTTGTAAATGGGAAGCCAGTTTGGGAGGAGCAAAATATGCACTGGTAATTGTTGATGATTATAGCAGGTATTCATTTTGCTACTTGCTTAGAGATAAAACAGAGGTGCTACAACAATTCAAACAGTGGGTAAGTTTTGTAGATAGAAGGTACAGACAATAAGTGTGTCAGTTGCAAACTGACAGAGGTACTGAATTTATGTCAACTAAATTCCAACAATGGTTGGGGCAGTTGGGGATAAGACACAGACGTACAAATCCTTACATAGCAGCAGAGAACGGTGTAGCTGAAAGAAGGAATGGTGTTTTGCAAACAATGAAAGATTCATTATTAGAGGATTCTGGTATGAGCAGGTCATATTGGGGAGAAGCCATATTGACTGCCAATTATATAGTTAACAGGCTGTGGAGTTCCTCCATTAATAACACTCCATATGCCATTCTATATGGGAGAAAGCCATCACTGGCACATTTGAGAATTTTTGGAAGTATTGCATGGGTACAATTCCAAAAGCAATCAGAAGAAAGGGACAGCAAAAGGCAAGAAAGCTCAGGTTTGTGGGCTATGAGCCAGGGTCAAAAGGATATCACTTTAGCGATGGAAGTAAAAGAATTATAATTTCAAGGTCTGCTAATTTTGCAGAACAAAATTGGGACAGAATTAATGCAAATTCTGGGTATGTCTCACTTAATGACGGTGATCTGTTTAGTGACAATAACTCATCTAATGATGAAAAAATGATTATAGAAGATGTCCATGTTCAGGGAGGAGAGGCTGAACAAGACATGAAGCCAGAAAGAATTGAGACACAGGAGCAGTTAATCCCACGTAGGTCAGAGCGATGTAATAAAGGAATTCCACCTGACAGATATTCTGCCAGCAAGGTAAAGGTTTGCAATGTGTGTATGAGCCAAGAAGTTATAAAGAAGTGTTGGCATTACCAAAAGTTGAACAAGAAAGATGGAAGGAGGCCATGGATAAAGAGATGAAATCCATGGGAGACCATGAAGTATTTAAATCAGTGACTTTGCCACAGGGAACCAAAGCTGTGGGTTATAAAAGAGTATATAAGAAAAAGGTATTGCCAAATAATGATATACAGTATAAGGCCAGGTTAGTGGCACAAGGTTTTTCACAATTAAAGAATGTGCACTATGATGTATTTGCGCCACCTGTGAAAAGTGAGAGTATAAGATTAACACTGGCGTTGGCAGTGGTATATAAGCATAAAATCTGGCACTTTGATATCACAACTGCATTCCTCAATGCTGAGTTAGAGGAAGAAATTTATATGATCCAAGCACCAGGATATGAAATTGCAAAACCTAACATGGTATATAAATTAAACAAGGCTATTTATGGGCTGAAGCAGTCAGCCAGAAACTGGAATATCTGTTTAGATACTGCTTTAAAGGATCTTGGATTTAAAAGTTTCAAAGCTGATAATTGTATATATACTGGACAGTTACAAGGAGGGAATTGTCTACTATTATCATTTGTGGATGATCTTTGCTTCATCGCAAAGGATGCATCACAAGTCAAAGAATTTGCTGATAAATTAGGAAAGAAATTTGAATTAAAGAATTTGGGAGAAATAAAAAAATTATCTTGGTGTAGAGATACAGAAAAATGAAAAAGGTGGTTATATTCTCAGTCAAAGGAGAAAAATTGAGCAGTTATTGGAGAAATATAATATGAAGGATTGCAATACTGCTCCCACACCCATGAGTGCGGATTTTTATAACAGTTTAAGTGCGGACAAAGGTGAAACCTGTGATCAAGAGATATATTACTCAGCAATAGGGAGTTTGTTATATCTATCACAGTGGTCCAGACCAGACATAGCTTGTGCAGTAAGCATTTTGAGTCATTTTACTGCTGCACCTACAAAGTTACATTGGATGGGTGTAAAAAGGGTTCTCAGATATTTAAAGGGAACTATAAATTTGGGTCTTCAAATACAGATTACTGAGGAATTGAAATTAAAGTGTTATGTCGATAGTGACTATGCAAATGACATAAACACAAGGAAATCAAATTCTGGGATTATAATATTGTTTGGAGGGACTCTGATTGGATGGAAGTCCAGAAAACAAACAACTGTTGCTATTTCAACAGCGGAAGCAGAGTTTATTGCTTTATCTGAATTGTGTTCTGAAGTAACATGGTATGTATAGTTGTTGCAAGATTTAAATATTAATGTAAAAGAATCTGTAAAGGTATTTGAACAATGCTGCCTGTATAAAAATGGCTACTGGTGACAGGGTGAAGAACAGAAGTAAACATATAGACATTAAGTATTGTAATGTCAGGGAAGCTGTAAAAGGAAAATTGATTAGTTTACATCTTCTGAGGATAATTTGGCAGACATGATGACTAAACCATTGGGTAATGCTCACTATAGAAAATGTGTTAAGTCAATAGGTCTGATGTCTCTTCCTGTCATGAAGGGAGGAGTGTTGGAATATTCATGAGCAGGAAGAGTCATGTGGTAACTCAGTCAGCCAATGTGAAGAAAGTGCTACTGAGTCTGTGCAAAAAGAGTATTGAGTTAGGAGCTCGATTTCCAGTCTCAAGGTTTTGTCTCTGGTCCGTCTCTGTAAGAAATCTTCATTAAGCTGTGTTGCTGTAAAGAAGAATGGTATTGTAAATATTTTTATATAAATATAAAGTTATTTTGAATCAGCTAAATGCAGTCAACTGTGAGAGCTTCTGATTTATTTTTCACCAATAGAGAAATTAAATTTCTCTAACCGTAATTTATGAGAGAGGTGCTGCTTGGGCGTTTTCCCTACGCTGTATTCCTGTATTCGAGAGGGATGAGAGGGGAGGAAGGTGAAGGGAGGAAGTAGGATGGTAAGAGGAGAAGGGGAGGGGAAGAGACTAGTGAGGGGTGGAGAGAAAGAGGAGGGAAGTAAGGAAGGTATTAGTGATAGTGGATACAGCTTGGGGGGAACGAGGAAGCAGCACCTATGGTTATGGTTATGGTTATGATTATGAATTTATTTTATTTTGTAAAGTGAATTTTGTTGTATAACTATGTTGGATAAATGGAAAATAAAAAAAAAATTATTAAAAAATTGCTTTGTGGGAACCAAGGTCATTGCTAACTGTTTTTGGAGGGCTGTAACTATTGTTAGAAAGCCCATGCAAGGAGGTAATTGGGGAATGTGATTTATGACATATTACTGGAGAGGAAACTTTCACTTTGTGACTTAGTAACATGGGGGTATTTCAGTCTTGGGTTCGCTTTTGAACATGCCGATATTATGTAGCCAAATAAATGTGTTCTTTAAGGAAACTTTTTCCCCCTTGGATTTCTTTTTGCTGGTCTCATTTATTGGAACCATGACATTAACCCAAGACTGCACTTTATTTCAATAACACAGGGTCCTGAGCCCCCGTTGTGCACCCAAAACCTTGGGAGGACAATAAAGACTCAGGGAAGACACCAAGATGGAAAAGAAAGGAGAATAGGCTGCAAGCCTCATTTGCTATGGCACAGAGGGAGCACAGGCTACAGCTCTAGTGGACAGTGCTACGGCCGCCACCGGAATGATACCCAAAGCCCAGGAGGGCCAACTGGAGCCGCTGCTGCAGCAAGTGAAGACCCTACCTATTGGAGGGACTTGGCGCTCAGAGGTGGATCAACCTTGAAAGAGCATCATGAAAACTGCAGAAGTTGAGTTTTACATGTTTTAATTGACTCTGGTTGCACCCGATGTTTAATCAACCTCCTCACAGTATTTAAGCTAGGTGTTTGGGCCAAGTTATTGCCTACGCCCATGAGATTTGAACAGGCAGATGGATCCTTGATAGGCGGGGCCCCAGCCACTCACTTAAGTGAACCAATATGCCTAGAGCTAGGGGAGCATTGAGAGTTTATCCATTTTGTAGTGGTCCCAAAGATGACTGAAGCCATAATTTTGGGTCTAGCCTGGTTAGATAAATGGCAACCCATAATATGGTGGGAAAACAGAATGAGAACTTTAAGGCTAGCGATGGGACCTTCAACTCCTGATTCCCCGAACAATAAAAACGAGGGCCAAAGATAGTCTCTCGAGACCCTGAAAACTGCTGTAAACTCCTCACCTGGGATACCACTTGTCCCAAGTGAGTACCGAGACCTAGTGGAGGTGTTCAGCAAAACAGAGTGTGACATCCTGCCTCCCCACAGAATGACTGATTGTGCCATTGAAATTTTCCCTGAGCTACATTGCCCAAGCCGAAAATGTACTCAATGACCCCTCATGAAATGAAGAAACTGAGGGAATACATTGACAAAAACCTAGCTAGAGGATTCATTCACCCAGCAAAATCCCGAGTAGCTGCTCCTGTGCTTTAAAAAAAAAAAAAGATGGATCTATGAGACTGTGCGTAGATTTTAAAGGGTTAAATGGGGTCAGTGTGGAGAATATGTACCCCTTTCCCTTGATGAAGGACATGTTAGTCCGTTTGGCAAAATGAAAGATTTTTACCAAACTGGATCTAAGAGAGGCATATTATCAAGTGAGAATTAAAAAGGGAGATGAGTGGAAAACAGTGTTTAACAGTCCCTAGGGAGCTTCCAGTTCAATGTTATGCCTTTTGGACTGCAAGGAGCCCCTGCAGTATTCATACAATTGATTAATCAAGTGCTACATGATCACCTGTGCAAGGGGGTCTTAGTCTACCTTGATGGTATCCTCATCTATACAGAAACCATGGCAGAACATGTAAAATTAGTGTGATAAGTGCTCAAAAAACTACTAAATGCTAAGGTCTACGCCAAACTCTCTAAATGTGAATTCCATCAGACATACCTAGATTACCTAGGATATAGGATTTCCATTGAAGGCATAGAAATGGACCCAGCAAAAGTAAAGGCAGTAATCTAATGGCAACCCCCACAGACCCATAAAGAACTCCAACGTTTTTTGGGGTTTGCAAACTTCTACCAGCAGTTTATCCCCTCTTTTGCAAAGATCGCTTTGCCAATTACTGAATTGTTAAAAATGAGGAGGAGTGGGGGCAAGCCACAACCATGTCAGCCTCTGCCATGATCTATAGAAAGCCAAACAGCTTTCTATACACTGTTTGCTGCCGAACCAGTTCTCAAACACCCTGACCTTGAGGAGCAGTTTATTACCCAAGCTGACGCTAGTGAGGTAGCTGTAAGGGCAGTTCTCCTGCAAAGAAACTAAAAGGGAGATTTACAACCCTGTGCTTACACATCCAAAAAATTAACAGATACTGAACAAAGGTGGACTGTTTGGGAGAAGGAAGCTTTTGCAGTCAAATGGGCCCTGCTCACTCGGCGTCATTTCCTCAAGGGGAGAAAGGTGCCTTTTGAAGTATGGACTGATTACAAAAATTTGGAGGCCCTGAAACCCCTCCCCCCATAAACTGTCTCCTAAACAAGTTCAATGGGCTCAATACTTTAATCATTTTAACTTTACTCTAAAGTACATTCAGGGAGGGAAAAACTTCTTAGCAGATGCCCTCTCCAGGCTACCTGAGTTCAAAAGCCATCGTGAAAAGATAGTGAATTCCATCATTCCGCTGCCACAAACAATCTCTCAAATAACTCCATCCAGTCAACAACAATCAAAGCCACCTGAGCCAGACAGCTCACTGATGAAAAAAATTAAAAGAAGAATTGAAAAATGACTCCTGGTTCAAGGACAATCAGACCATACTGACTTATCAAGATGGGTTAGCTTGGAAGGGGTCAAAACTGTATTTGCCTGAGTCCCTGAGAGTGCAAGCGCTCCAGCGTAGTCACAATATCAAACAAGCTGGCCACTTTGGATATTTAAAAACTTTACATTTGGTCCGGAGACAATTTTGGTGGCTGGGTTTGAAAAAGGATGTTGAGAACTATGTAAAAAGCTGTGCAATGGGTGCAACTATGAAGAAACAGCCTGGAAGACCCCCTGGACTTTTGCAGCAAATAGCGGATCCTTCCCAGCCAGAAAGTAGAGGAAATACAGTAAAATGGACTGTGATTGATCTTTTTTTTGAAACAAGCCCATTTCATAGCCTGCTCTGGCCTCCCTTCTGCCCAGAAACTAGCGAAAATGTTCCTCAAGCATATCTACTGACTCCACAGAGCACCAAAACAGATTATTTCAGACAGGGGGATTCAGTTTACAGCTAGGTTTTGGAGGGACTTCTTTAAACTGATCGGATTCACATAAGGGTTGTTGTCAGCTTTTCATCCGTCTATGAATGGAGCCGCTGAAAAAGTGAATGCAATAGTGGAACAATATATCAGATGCTATGTGGATTACCAACAAACGAATTGGGCTCACCTCCTCCCTTTTGCTGAAGTGGCTTACAATAACACCATGCATAGCAACACCAGACTTACTCTTTTTAAAATAGCCACTGGTAGGGAATTCAACCCTATGCCTGAGTACCCACAGAACCCTCCTGCTTCTCAGACTTTAGATCAGTGGTTGGCATCCTGGAAGGCTGTCTGGGACAGCACTAAGAAAGCTTTAGAGAAAGCTTCAAAAATCTACAAAGAACAGGCTGACAAGAAAAGAACTCCTCAGAGATCATTTTGTGTGAGGGAGAGGGTGTATCTTTCTACAAAATATCTAAGACTCAAGTTGCCTAGCAAAAAGCTAGGACCAAAATACCTTGGACCTTTCCCTATAGTTCAGATTATAAATCCAGTCACAGTAGAATTAAAACTTCCTCGCCTCTTGGGGAAAATCCACCCAGTTTTCCACTGCAATCTGTTAAAATCTTTCAGGCAGTTGTCTTTAAGACCTCCTCTCAAACAAGCACCTGGTCTTCTTGTAGTAGAGGGAGAGACTCATTATGAAATAAAATGAATTCTTGACTTTAGATTATACAAAGGGAAATTACAATATTTGGTGAATGGAAGGGATACCCATTTTCAGAGGCCACTTGGGTGAAAAGTACTGATGTGAAAGCTGAAATATTGATACGTAGATTTTTTGACAAACGTTCAAATAAGCCTTGTGGGGATTCCTAATTTTAATTCTTTCTCACTTGCAGGATTTCTCCTTCTTCTAGAGGATCTGAATGTCAACTCTGCAATGAAATTAGCTGAAGCCAGTTACCCTTCGTTTTTGATTGCCACAGAATTGGGAGGGAGGATGAGTGTTATATTTTAGTCATAACAAAAAATTGCTTTGTGTGAACCAAGGTCTTTGCTAACTGTTTTTGGCGGGCTGTTACTATTGTTAGAAAGCCCATGCAAGGAGGTAATTGGGGACTGTGATTTATGACATATTACTGGGGAGGGAACTTTCACTTTGTAACTTAGTAACATTGGAGGTGGAGTATTTCAGTCTTGGGTTTACTTTTGAATGTTCCGATATTATGTAGCCAAATAAATATGTTCTTTAACGAAACTTCGTTTTGCCTTGGAGTTCCTTTTTGCTGGTCTCATCTATCAGAACCATGACATTCTGTATTGTTAAGTGAGTCACTATTATTTCTAAATTTTACATGTATTTATGAAAAAAGAACAAAAGAAAATGAAGGCATGTGAGTTTCTGTGTAATGTATAATGATGAAAGATTTATACAATCTGAAGAGAAACCAGAATAAGAAAGAGAGGGGGGAGAGGGAGAGGGAGGGAGAGATTTATGTAATAAAGGATGAACTTATTTCATAATAATTGTCCACACATAGTCTATAAGTGTAAGTGACATATTTGTAAGTCACAAGTCTATTAGATGTTGAGTTCATTGAATCATTGGGGTTATAGTCCTCAACTAACAACCATAAATGAGCCCAAAGTCTATGTTGCTAAGTGAAAGAAGTGAGTTTTGCCCATTTTACAACCTTTCTTGCCACAGTTGTTAAGTGAATCATTGCAGTTGTTAAGTTAGTAATCTGGTTGTTGTGAATCTGGCTTCCCCATTTACTTTGCTTGTCAGAAGATTGCAAAAGGTTACCACATGACCCTAGGACACTGCAACTGTCATAAACATGAGTCAGTTTCCAAGCATCTGAATTTTGACCATGTGACCATAGGGATGCTATAACAGTTGTAAGTGTGAAGAACTGTTATAAGTCTCTTTTTTCAGTGCCATTGTAACTTCAAATAGTCACTAAATGAATTGTTTTAAGTTGAGAATTATCTGTATTTATTATTACATTTACACATTGCACATCTCACCATTTCAAGCAATTCTAGGTGGTTACAATATAATGAATATAGTAATTTAAACATTATTAGAATTAGATTAAAATTACTAAAATTTAAATACAAAGTAAAAGATGAGTTTAGAGCAGGCCAGTAGGGTGCCTTCTCTATCACTGCACCAACCATCTCAGCCTATAGCTCTTTCATCAGGGCCACATGCCAATTGGCATATCCAGGTTTTTTTCTCCTAAAGGCCAGAAGGATGGGGGCAGAATTCATATCCTGGAGCAGGATGTTCCATAGGGTGGCAGTTGTGGCAGAAAAGGCTCTTCTCCTGGACTCCACTAGCCTAAATTTCTTGGTTGATGGGATCCAAAATAGGCCTCTTCTTGCCAAATTGTTGGCAATTTGATCTCTAGTTCCTCTGCCTCTTCGAAATCCTGCCTGTACTTCTGGTAGTTCTCGATCCACATACTGCTGGAGTCTAGCTTGTAGGATTTTAAGCATAACTTTACTAGCATGTGAAATGAGTGCAATGATGCGATAGTTTGAACATTCTTTGGCATTGCCTTTCTTTGGAATTGGAATGTAAACTGACCTTTTCCAATCCTGTGGCCACTGTTGAGTTTTCCAAATTTGCTGGCAAATTGAGTGTAGCACTTTTACTGCATCGTCTTTTAAGATTTTGAATAGCTCAGCTGGAATACTGTCACCTCCACTAGCTTTGTTGTTGCTCAGATTTTCTAAGGCCCATTTCATTTCACATTCTAGGATGTCTGGTTCGAGGTCAGTGACCATCTCATTGTGGTTATCTGGGACATTAAGCTCATTCTTGTATAGTTCTTCTGTGTAGTTTTGCCATCTCTTCTTAATCTCTTCTCCCTCTGTTAAGTCCCTGCCATTTTGGTCCTTTATCATGCCCATCTTTGCATGAAACGTTCCCTTCATATCTCCAATTTTCTTGAACAGATCTCTGGTCTTCCCTATTCTGTTGATTTCTTCTATTTCTTTGCACTGTTCATTTAAGAAGGCATTCTTATCTCTTCTAGCTATTCTCTGGAATTCTGCATTCAATTGGGTGTATCTTTCTCTTTCTCCTTTGCCTTTCGCTTCCCTTCTTTCCTCAGCTATTTACAAAGCTTCCTCAGACAGCCATTTTGCTTTCTTTCATTTCTTTTTCTTTGGGATGGTTTTAGTTGCTACCTCTTGTACAATGTTACGAACTTCCATCCATAGTTCTTCAGGCACTCTGTCTATCAGATCTAATTCCTTAAATCTATTTGTCACCTCTACTGTATATTCATCAGGAATATGATTTAGTTCATACCTGAGTGGCCTAGTGCTTTTCCCTACTTTTTTCAATTTAAGCCTAAATTTTGCAACGAGAAGCTCATGATCTGAGCCACAGTCAGCTCCTGGTCTTGTTTTTACTGACTGTATAGAGCTTCTCCATCTTTGGCTGCAGAGCACATAGTCAATCTGATTTCTATGTTGACCGTCTGGTGATGTCCATGTGTAGAGCCGTCTCTTGGGTTGTTGGAAAAGAATGTTTGTTATGACCATCGTATTCTCTTGATAAAATTCTATCAGCCTGTGCCCTGCTTCATTTTGTACTCCAAGGCCAAACTTGCCTGTTATTCCGGTTATCTTTTGGCTTCTACCTTAGCATTCCAATCCCCCATGATGATAAGGGCATCATTTTTTGGTGTTAATTCTATAAGGTGCTGTAGGGCTTCATAGAACCGGTCATTTTCATCCTCTTCAGAACCAGTGGTTGGGGCATAGATTTAGACTATTGTGATATTGAATGGTTTGCCTTGAATTCGAATTGAGATCATTCTGTCATTTTGGGGATTGTATCCCAGTATTGCTTTTCCTATTCTTTTATTGACTATGAAGGCTACTCCATTTCTTCTGAGGGATTCTTGCCCACAGTAGTATACCTGATGGTCATCTGAGTTAAATTCACCCATTCCTGTCCATTTTAGTTCGCTGATTCCTAAGATGTCGATGTTCAGTCTTGTCATCTCTTTTTTGACTACGTCTAGCTTGCCTTGATTCATGGATCTTACATTCCAGGTTCCTATGGAGAAAAAATCTTTACAGCATCGGACTTTCCTTTCACCACCAGATATATCCACAGCTGAGCGTCCTTTCGGCTTTGGCCCAGTCACTTCATTCTTTCTGGCGCTACTAGTACTAGCCTTCTGCTCTTCCCCAGTAGCATATTGGACACCTTCCGACCTGAGGGGCTCATCTTCCAGCGTCATATCTTGTCTTTACTTGAATCCAAAACACCATTCCAATCTCTCATCATAATTACTGATTTATAGTCCAACTGGATTATTTTCTGATGTATCAACTTATAAAAATATTTTTGTTGCTGATTAGGAGCATATAGTCCAATGACAAGACTTCTCTTGCCATTTAATAATAATTCAATAATAACATATCTTCCTTGTGGATCAGAATCAATCAACTTCGGTAATAAGTCTTTCTTCACATAAATAACTACTCCTGCTTTTTTCTGCAGAGCAGAGGCTGTGAAGTGTACTCCCAGCCGGGAGTTAATCAAATATTTTTCATCCTTTAAAGCAATATGAGTCTCTTGCAAACATATGACATCATTCTTATGTTGTTTCAAATAGTAAAATACTTTCTTTCTTTTCTGTGGAGAATTCAGGCCATTAACATTCCATGTCAGGAACTTTGCCATCTCTAGGAACTTGAAGCCTTTCGAACACTGCATCTAGATCTGCAGTTGATGACCTCTTCGGTCTTGTTCCTCCCACTGGCTCAGAGGTAGCCACCTGTATTGTAATTCCAGCATCAACCTTTTGTTGTTCTTTTTCTCTGCGTTTATGGGCTGCACTAGTCACTCTCTGCTCCCTTCGATCTTCTCTTATCTTCAAACACTGTTGCATAGATTCAACCAACAACTCTTCTCCTGTTGGTAACATTGCTCCTGAAACCAATTGTCCTCCGAACTTATTTTCATTTCTTCTAGATATTGGAGATGGTGGTGCACCTGCCTTCAGAACAGAAACGTAAAAATCTCTTGCTTTTAAAATTGTATTAAGTCTGTAATGTGTTCCCACATAATTCACCACTATGCCAACAGGTACATTCCATCTACATTGAATCTGTCACTTCTTAAGCTCCTCAGCCAAAAAAGCAAAATCCTTTCTTCTTCTCAGAATTTTTGGAAGTATTTCTTTTAAAATTATGACATCTTGAGCTGCAATTTGAAATCTTTGCTTATAAAAAGCCTGTATAATTTCATTACGAAGTGATCTCCTGGAAGAGTAAACTACCACATCTCTTGGTAGATTTCTCTGCTTCGCAACCCATGAATTAACTCTGAAAATTTTCTCTATATCTCTCAGCATTTCTTCAGGATCACTCTCCAAAATAGGGGAGATTCTATTGCAATTTCGTCTTTAAAATTTTCTTGTACATTCTCCTTCAACCCTCTTATTCTCAAAGCAAACTCCATATCTCTATATTGTGACATTATAATTTCATTCTGTACTGCATCCACATTATTTTCAACTCTTTCAACTCTTCCTTCTAATCTTTCAACATTTCCAACCACCTCATCCACCCTATCATCCAGGCATTCTATGTGGGTCGCAAGCCCCTGAAGAGCCAGCACAATATCTTCCCTCATCTGATGATTTTTCTGCTCCAAACGCTCTGCTGTCTCAGCCTTAATCTTTTGCACAGTTTTCTCCGTAGCATCCTGTACAACATTCTGTACAACATACTGTATATCTTTAAGTGAAAGTACTTGAGATGGGGGAGAGGTGGAGGAGACTTAGGCTTAGGTTGCTGTATAGTCTATGTTACTGGAGAGGAAATTGAAGCTTTAGGAAGAGAAGAAATTCCATGACGATTTGAAGCCATTTTAAAAAAAGAGAGAGATGAGAAAAAGGAAAAAAGGAAACAAAAAATCACTTCTAATAACAAGATAAAATAAAGGGGTAATAAAAACAACTCCCCCTTACTCCAAAAAGAGAAAAACTCTTTAAGTAAGCAAAGTCTGTTACATTATTGAAACTTTGCTGCCAAGTAAAAGTGAAAGTCCTCAAACAAAGAAATAGGATTCCTCCGCCATTTTTCCTTTCACTCCAATCATTAAAATAATAGCTGGAGAAGACAATATTTCTTCTTGAGTTAAAGTAAAAATTCAACACAGTTCTGATCCTCCTGAACAGCTCTGTCTGCTTTAAATTTTACTTACAGTTCTTTCTTATGTAACAGATGTGGAAGCAGCATCTAGCTTCATTCTCCACAGGAGAACAAAGACGTCTTGAGATGCGGAGTTATTCCGGACTCCGAAGGAGCTCTCACCCTTCGTCTCCCAGAAAATAATCTCTGGGAGGCTAGAGGAGCTCAACTTCTATCCAGAAAAAACTCACCTTCTTCCCTTTGCCTGGGAAGAAAGTTCCGAGCCGCAAAACAGCTGATGGTCGCTGTCTTGCCGGCTCTTACACAATCCCGAGACGGGCGGCTAAAAGAAAGCTGCCATCAGCGCGGCAAACACCACCAGAAGTCAGGGCCTCCAGTTTTTAACCAACATTTTTTCTAAGAATAAATTTGGCATTGAAGAACCCTGTGGAAATCAATGGAACAATGCACTGAGTTTCTGAAAATGATTTTATATATTTTATAAATTCTATATAAGCCTAAAGTTTCCTGTTTATTGTATTCAGTTTGAGTATTTTACCTTCCACAAAGAATTTGAATTAGCATATATCCCTTTCTGAAGAAAGTCCTCTCTATTTTATTGATATAGAGTCTGCAGGTCTTTTAATGTGTACTTAAACTTGGACTACAGGGAAACTGATTGTGCCACCTTCTCATTTCTACTTTATAAAGACATTTCAAAAATATCAAAGCACTTGTCTCTTGTATCCTCTCTTTGGTCTCTGGAGCAGCAGTTCCTTTCTACCCAAATAGATTCTCTTAACTGATCCCTAGATTTGACAGAACCAAGGTTCTTCATAAAATGTTACTTTATATATTTTTGGATTGTAATGCAACATTATATATTTTCCCTACAATTATGTTAACATTTTAATATAAAAAATGGAGACCAAAAAGGATGTTTACTGCCACCCAGTGATCATCTAGAGTTTTGCGCCTCAAAGCCATTCCAATTAGAGCTGGATAGATATCTTCCAGCAGTCACAGTTTTCACAGAAGAGAATATTTATTGCTCAGTGTTGAACTGTGGGGTTCCTTAGTGCTCTTTGAGTTTGGTTGTGTGCATATAGATGATGCAGGTTTTCTTGACATCATGAGTGCTAGAAGAGAGTGGATTTGATCTATCTCTGTGTATGTATGTACTGTATGTGTACACACACACACACACATACACTTTTAACATCTTCAAAGAAATAAAAGTCACAAAAGAAGAAAACAACACCCTACTCTTCCTGAATATCCTCATCAGCAGAGATTGCAAATTAGAAACACAAGTCTATCATAAAACCAACCCCATAATCAAATGCTCCACTACCAAAGTAACAATCAAATTCCCCACAAGAGAAGCGGTATAAGAACACCATTTACACGAACACAAACACATTGCAGCAATCCATCTATACAACAACAAAATGGATCTCATGCATTTAGAAGATCCCATGGATATTCATGCAATTATCAAGTACAACCAACACCAACTAAAGTCCTTCAAAACATCTTAAGTAAATCAAAGGACTCAGAAGCTCTAGAAGAAAAGCAGAAGTCATCTACAACATATAGTATAAGAACTGTCATAGCCATTATGTAGGACAAACAGTAGAAGACTAACAGAGTGCATCCATGAACATAAACTAGCAGTCAAAAGACATAATAAAAACTCCTTAATTGCATAACACATGGACAGACTTCACCATAGTTTCAACTGAGAAACTGTGAGCATCCTAGACCAAGCCAAGTCCAAAAATGCTAGAGAATTCCTAGAAGCCTGGCACTCAGTTAAATCAGCCATCAACAGGTACATAAAGATAAACAACATCTACATAACATTCAAAAAAGATAATAAAATGACTTCTGGTTTTACGCAGTAGTGTAGCAGCTGAGAGATCATGGGGCTCCCCACCCTCTGGCCAATTTCTGCCTGTTAGGGGACTCTAAATGGGCCTAAAGTCATCCTGGAGAGGCGACGAAGAAGGAGGGAAGTCCCGTTGACTGCAGAGAGAGGGCAGTTGATCCAATCGCTCTGGGAAAAGCCCCCCAGAAACCAGCAGGAGAAAGGCTAGCTTAGCTCCAGAGTCTAGCCCAAGCTACAAGCAGCCGAAGCCCAAAAGCACTATTTTAAGCTTACTGTAAACAACGTGCTTGGAACTAGGTAAGAACAGTGATTTTCTCTCTTCTACTTGATAATTGATTTCCTGGGGAAAAAAAGCCAAGAAGCAAAAGTGAGAAGGAGGGGGATCCTTGCCCCACCTTCCTACAGACAGAAGCAGCGAATTAAACTTTTTATGGGGGACAGAAATAAACTGAAATGAAATGAATATAAGACCTAAATCTGGATAAGTTTGAAATTGATGGAATTTGTTAAGATTTTCTCTTTAAATCATGAAAACAGAAGAAAGCAATTGTTTATTTTGAAAACTGAAAAATGAACTAGTGCTGACATCTAGTAGTGGATAAAAATATACAATAGTAGTTGCTCCAGGAAATGACAAAGCCCAGGAAAAGGTAACTTGTTTTTGTGACCTTCAATGCCTTAATAACAGAGAACAGCTGTGAGAAAAAAAAAAAGAAAACATTTTGGGCTACTTACAAAGCAAGAATTATAAACTTTAGAGAGAAAAAAATGACCTTTCCGGATTACAAATACCTACTCAACTGTGACTCTAAAGCTGTTTGCAGCTTTACCAAGAAAAAACAAACACTTTGGCATTTGAAATCCCTAGATGTATTAAGGCAGCAAAATATTCTACAGTCATGGTTTCAATATTTACAAATAATGGATAGATGGACTGTAGACAAGAAAGAGGGAATAACACTAGAAGATAGACAATTGGTTATTCAGATTAAAAACCAAGGTCCGGCTCATATAAAAAGAATATATAATGTTTTATTAGAGTTAGATTTGGAAACAGAATTGGTTAAAGACTGTATGATTAAATGGGCTCAGAATATACAGGAGCCGATCTCATTGGATTTATGGGAGATAATTTGGATAAGAAATGTTAAATTTACACAAGCTCAAAATTTGAGAGAAAATTTTTATAAAATGTTTTATAGATGGCATTTAGATCCTAAAAAATTATCTTGTATGTATTCCAACATACAGCCCAAATGTTGGAGATGTGGCAATAATGATGCGACATACTTTCATATTTGGTGGAATTGTAAAAAAGTAAAGGCTTTTTGGATTATGATTTGGTGGAACATTCAAAAGATTTTTAGAAAAAAGATAAAGTTTACTCCTCAACTATTTTTACTTGGTATTTTTGTTGACTTAAATGAAAAAGAAACTACTTTGATGTTGAATTTATTAACTGCAGCAAGGTTACTAGTAGGTTTATATTGGAAGAAAGATTCCTTGCCTACTTTAGAAGAATGGATATTTAAAGTATCTAGTTTTGCAGAAATGGCAAAAATTTCTGCTTATTTAAAGGATCATACACAAGAAAGATATATTACTGTATGGGGAAGGTGGATAGATTATATTCAGAAAAAGTATGGAATTAAAAAGTTTTATTTATTTTATGAATGAATATCAAATATTATAGAGAATTGTTTTATAGGTTATGGAGTTAAAGGTTAATTATGATATTTTTTTTCTTTCTCTCTTTTTTTTTCTTTTTTCTTAATTCTTATAATTTTCTTTTTTTTTAACCCTGTATTCTGCTCTGGGAAGTGAAGGGAGGAGGGGTGGGGGTGGGAGGGAGGGTAAGGGGGGGGGGTTCTCTATTTTAAAATTTTATTGTATTTCTATAAATGATTGTATGTTTTAAAAAATAAAAATTTTCAATAAAAAAAGAAAAGAAAAAACAAACACTTTCCAGGAGAAGATATACGCTATGTTGCAATTAATTCAAACCACAATGATCTCAAACCACGAGGAAATTAAAAATAACTTTGAAAATATAAATGAATATATCTCCAATTTAACTTTACAACAAAAAAACTCTCAGAAAATAAAAATAGAGAGTGAGCAGATAAAACAGACAACTGAATATAAACCAGAGGAAAAAGATTTAAAGATGGAACCTAACAATAGAAGAAAAAATGACTTAACCCTGGTGGGAAAAAACTTGCAGGAAATATTGGATATGGAATAGATATCTTATACTCTAAGATCACAAAATAAGTCTGAGGACAATAAAAAAGATTCAACAAAATGGATTACAGAGCTATCAGAAGAACTATGAGAACTTGAGAGACAAAAAATGATAAGGGAAATTAAGAGAGAAAGAAAGGAAAAGATTTTCAATAAATACGAAGGGTGAAACCTTCCCATAAAAACATCTTACTTGATTTGCCTTTTGTACCTACAACAAAACCTACAAAACTATGGAAAGACTCTTTGATTCAGTGGAACATATTGATCAGGAAAGATGTTTGGCCCCCCAAAAAAAGGCTAAAGTGAGAATTAAGAAATTAGAGGATTGGATTTATCAGAGGGACTATTTAAAAATTAAACATCTGTTTGAATATGGTTAAAGAAATAGAAAATTTTTGGATATAAATGAATGTTAGTTTAAGAGGGATGAGCCCCTTAAGTAACATAGTATTTTTTCTTTATTTTTTATTTTTTGTTTTGTTTTTTGACATGAGAAATATAAAAATGTTGGGATGGTTCATATAAAAGAAATGTTTCAGATACTTAAGTATAATTGATCTTGAGAAAACTTCAGTGGATGAAAATGTTTTGAATAGATTTAAAAAATTAGATAATTGGGTTTATTAAATGGAACATTTAAAGATTTAACATATATTTGAATATGGTTAAAAAGAAGAGAAAAATTCAGGATATAAATGTACATTAGCCTAAGAGGGACTATCTTCTCCAATCTGGAACTGGTCCATCTGACTTGTTCATTCAGGAGAAACTTATTTTACGGAACAGTTCCTTGAAAGAAATTGGATTCTTCCCAATTTCCAATCCTCTAGAAACTCCTGAAAATTGAGTTAATTGTTCTAGAGGGCCTGTCATGAGTGATAGGATAGCCAATTTTTAAAATAATTTTATAGTTTTTAGAAAGTTATACATTTAAGTTCCCACTACGAACATTTTATTTAAATGCATGTGTTGCTTGTAATTACTGTAAACTGCAAAGAATCTTGCCATTGTGGTAAAAGTATAATAAATCAAGTTTAAATTTAGTAAATGTGCATATAATCTATTTTGGTATTGTGTATTCCTTTTTCAGGGTGCTGCTATGTTGAGAAATATGTACAGTATGCCTTTGTAAATATTGCAGCAACCTGGTATCAGTCCTCAGTTATGTTGACGGAGAAAGAAAACATGTTACCGCTGCGCCTTTAGAGCAGCAGAACAGTAAAGGTTAAGAATGAGAACCTGAAGAACCAACTGAGTTGCTGCCCACTTGAGCACCGGATGTCTGGGTCAGTGAGACCCTCCAAGCTGTTGATTCCCAATCCTGCCGACAGAAAGCACTTTTGGGTCCCACATGGAGAGAGACAAAGAGAGATCCTTTCCTTCTTTAAAAATCCTCACTGGGGATGAAAACACTGGATTTTTTCTAAAAGTTCCACCTTCTTGTGAACCTTTTGAGGGGATGGCTTTACTTCTTGCTTACTTATGCCGGTTAAAAATATAAAAGTATCAGAATTATCAGTAAAATATTCAATTCCAAATGGTATGAAAATCAGTATATAATCATGTCTTTTAATGAAAGCACATTTACAGTACATACTAACATGATCATGTTCTTATATGTTATAGAGACAAAAAAACCCCGCAATTATGTATTCAAATAAAGCTGATTTAATTTTTTTAATATGACTACAATGTCTCTGAAAAAATAATGATCATGCATTTTTCAGGCATACATATAGCAATGATCCACATACAAAAAATAAATGCATAGATAGATATACATCCAATGTAAAACTGGACACATTTAAAGAAATTGTGCTATAAATTGTAGATTTGTTTTATATCTCAATATCTGGTACATTGTTCAGAAGGTAGTTCAATGAGTTTATGAAAAGAGATCATTGTTTTTTAAATATGTGCATCTGTGGGTATGCTAACTATAATCATGCTTAGCTGACTGCTACAGTGCTGGCTCAAGGGAATATAGTGCCCCAGGTCATGGCAACTGATGGTGTCACCTCCTGCTGATGCAAAAATTTCTATTTTTAGAATGATTTGAAAGGAGGGGTAATGTTGCTTTGGTCCAATTGGCCAGTGCCTACTCAGCCTTAGCCTCAGATAGACCCCATTATATATAGGCCACAGCAGCTTACTCTCCGTGACAATCCTTCTGCTCTTCCACACTCTGGCATCTTAACAAGCATCAAAGATTCTTCTGCTTTCATTGCTGCCATTTGTAACAACAGATAGGAACTGGAGATCAATAGCTAATATTGATTTGTAAGAGCACAGATTACACTGCCATGTGAATAAAAATAAATAAAATAAAAAGATTAGTTCCAAATCACTTATTCTGCTTTGGAATAGTCAGACAAGATGACAAAATAACTGGTGTGAAAATCAAAAAAGAGACTTATTAAGAGTTATTAATAAGTTAATTATATATGTTATTAACTTATTAAGAGTATTTGTGTATTATTTGTATTTTTGTAAGATAGTTTGGAACATTTGATGAAGTTGAATGATTTTGGAGCTTCAATTGGTTTAAAAATTAAACAGAAAACAAAGATGGTAGTCAAGAATATAGCTGCATATGAGCATGAAAACTTAACAAAAATAGATTTTAAGGTGGAAAAGAAAGTTAAATATTTTGAAGTGATATTGTCAAACTCTAAATTGTTTCAAAATAGCTATACACCCCTTTGGAATGATATTAAGAATTGCTAAAGTGGGGTAAATTACAACTCTCTTTGTTGGACAGGTTCTCTGTGATAAAGATGAATCTACTAATCAAATTTGTTTTATTCTAGATCATGCCAATATTGATAACTGAGGCTCCATTCAAGCAATGGTAAAGAAGCATTTCTAAATTTATTTGACAAGAGAAAAAAACCAATAATTAACTTTAAATTGTTGCAAGATGCCAAAGAAAGAGGTGATTTGGGTCTCCCAGATTTAAAATTATATTTTGAGGCATATTGTTTGGTTTGGATGAAGAAATGGGTGATGCTAAAGAATAAGAGGTTATTGGATTTGGAAGGTCATGAACTGAGGTTTGGATGACACACCTATCTATGGAATGATAAAATTAAAATAAATGTGGATTTTAAGAATCATTTTGTTAGTCATGTTTGGATGGGGGAGACATCAGAACCAAATTCATACTCCCTCTGATTAGCAGATATCCTGGTAGCTCAAATTCGGCTAATGCCCAGCTGCTGCTAATAGACTTGCATATAGCCAGTTTTTTTGCAGAGGCACAGAAGATCTGTTGAACAACGATGGGCCAACATCCCATAATACATTCATATTATGAATACATCATATTCATATAATTCACATACATTTTAAATATTATTACTTCATTATAGGGATGGGGAGGGAATAAAATAGGTAGGGGTATAACATAGGGTAAAGAACAAGGGTTAAACCAAAGGTAGGGATAAATACAATAGTGGGGTTACCCCCAACAATAAATCAACGCTTTAGCAAGCAGACTACTGTCCAGGTATACATGTTAAATGTCCGTAGTTAATATAATACTAAACAGTTATATTGAATAGATTTTTTAGTAATAATAAGAATGAGAAATTAACCAATATATATCATTCATTCTACGAATAACAATAATATATTATTAATAATATATTACTGATTGAATATAATTACTTATAAATACTGATATGCTGCTTATTAATTATAATTACTTATAGGTAAAATCAGAAATATAAAAGTATTTACAACAATCAAATAACATAAAAGTTGAATAGTGAGTATCATTTATCCTATTTAGTTTCATAACCTTTTCTCATTCTGTGGTATTGCTAATCAGTGATAGAATTTTTCCCATGTTTTAAAATAGATTGTCTTCTTTCTCTTTGATTTCTAAGGTTACTCTGTCCATTTCTGCACATTCCAATATTTTTGTGATAATAATCTGATCAGGTGGTAACTTTTCATTTTTCCAAAATTGGGCAAATACTATTCTCGCAGTTATTAATACATGTAATATTAGATATTCATTCTCTTTTTCATAATTAGATCCTAGTATTCCTAGTAGAAACAGTTCAGGTTTAAATTCTATCGGCATTTTAATTATCTTTTCTAACCATATATGAATCTTAAACCAATATTTCTTTGTATTAAGGCATATCCACCAGACATGATAATAAGTCCCTGGTTTTTGTTACATTTCCAACAAATATTTGATACATTTTTAAACATTTTCTCTAATCTAATTGGTGTCATATGCCATCTATAAAACATTTTATATAAATTCTTCTTATATGCAGCTGCTTTAGTAAGTTTGATATTTCAATCCCAAAGTTTTTGCCAGTCTTCTAAATCTATAGAATATGCAAAATTCTTTGCCCATACTATCATTGTTTCTTTTACTTGTTCTTCTTCCATCTTCCAGCTTAACAGAAATTTGTAAAGTTTTTTAATCAAGTTTTTGTCTGTTTTTAGCAGTATTTTATCTAATGGTGTCTGTTCTTTGTAAAATCCTGTACATTTTGCGTCTTTTTCATATCTTAATAATAATAATAGTAAAGTTGGAAGGGACTTTGGAAGTCATCTAGTCCAACCCCCTGCTCGGGCAGGAAACCCTATATCATTTCGGACAAGTGGCTGTCCAGTCTCTTCTTAAAAACTTCCAGTGTTGGAGCATTTACCACTTCTGGAGGCAGGTAGTTCCACTGATTAATTGTTCTTACTGTCAGGAAGTTTCTCCTTAGTTCTAGGTTGCTTCTCTCCTTGATTAGTTTCCACCCGTTGCTTCTTGTCCTGCCTTCAGGCGCTTTGGAAAATACTTGACACCCTCTTCTTTGTGGCAGCCCCTGAGATATTGGAATACTGCTATCATGTCCCCCCTCGTCCTTCTCTTCATTAAACTAGACATACCCAATTCCAGCAACCGTTCCTTATATGTTTTAGCCTCCAATCCCCTAATCATCTTTATTGCTCTTCTCTGTACTCTTTCTAGAGTCTCAACATCTTTTTTACATCGTGGTGACCAAAACTGGATTCAGTATTCCAAGTGTGGCCTTACCAAGGCATTGAAGAGTGGTATTAATACTTCACGTGATCTTGATTCTATCCCTCTGTTAATGCAGCCTAGCACTGTGTTGGCCTTTTTGGCAGCTGCAGCACACTGCTGGCTCATATTTAGGTGATTGTCTACTAGGACTCTGAGGTCCCTCTCACCGTTACTACTATTGAGCAAGGTGCCACCTATGCTGTACTTGTGCATTTGGTTTTTCTTGCCTAAATGTAGAACCTTGCTTTTTTCACCACTGAATTTCATTTTGTTAGATAGTGCCCAGTGTTCAAGTCTATCCAGATCCTTCTGTATCTTAAGCCTGTCTTCTAGAGTGATGGCTATTCCTGCCAGCTTGGTGTCGTCTGCAAATTTGATGAGTTCCCCATCTATCCCTTCATCCAAATTGTTGATGAAGATGTTGAAGATCACTGGGCCCAGAACAGAGCCCTGGGGCACCCCACTACACACTTCCCTCCATGTAGATGCGGTTCCATTGAGGACCACTCACTGAATACAGCCGATCAGCCAGCTACGGATCCATCTGGTGGTGATTCTGTCTACCCCACATTTTTCTCTCTTATCAAGTAGTAGTTTGTGATCTACTTTATCAAATGCCTTACTGAAGTCCAAGTAAATTATGTCCACAGCATTCCTCTGATCCACTAATTTTGTCACTTGGTCAAAGAACGCAATAAGATTTGTCTGGCATGATCTATCTTTGACAAACCCATGTTGGCTTTTAGTAATGACTTTGTTTGCTTCTAGGTGTTTGTTGATTCATTGTTTGATTATCTTTTCCAGGATCTTCCCAGGTATTGAGGTCGGGTTGATAGGTCTGTAATTTCATGGATCCATTTTTTTCCTTTTTTGAGGATGGGAACTATATCAGTTCTTTTCCAGTCCTCTGGTAATTCCCCTGTGCTTCAGGATCTTTGAAAAATATAGTTCAGTGGTTCCAAGATCACATCTGCCAGTTCCTTGAGAACCTTGGGGTGTAATCCATCTGGTCCTGGCGATTTGAACTCATCCAGGCTGGACAGGTGCTCACTTACCATTTTCTTGCCTATCTTAACTTGTGTTTCTATTCTGTTTTTTATGGCACTATTTTTGATAGGTTGGTCTGTTTTTTTCCTTTGTGTAAAGACAGATGCAAAAAATGAGTTAAATGGTTCTGCTTTCTCCCTGTTCTTTGTCACCTTCTTGCCACTTTCACCCACTAATGGACCAATCGTTTCCTTCACTTTTTTTCTTGTTTTTTACATGTTGAAAGAAGCTTTTTTTTGTTATTTTTGACTTTGGTCACAAGCCTTAGTTCATTTTGAGCCTTGGCTTTCCTTACTTCATCTTTGGAGGCTCGGGCTATTTGCTGATATTCTGAGTTATGTACCCCTCTTTCCACTTTCTATACTTGTCCTTTTTATCTTTCAATTTGTCAGAGAGTTCTTTATGCAGCCATGCTGGTTTCTTTTGAGAGCTGTTATTTTTCCTCTTTGTTGGAATTTTTTTATTTAAAAGTTTTATAAATTTATTACAATATAAACCCCCCACCCCTTCCCCCCTCCCCCACTTCCCAGAGCTGATTACAGGATAAAAAATAAAATAAACAAACATAATCTAACTAACATAAACCAACTGTACTATCAAACAAAACCATAACACACTTTAACTCCTTCTCCAAATATTAACAAATTAAATCAAAAATAATAAGATAATTATAACTATTAATAATTATCTAAAATCTACTCAAAAGCAAGATAATACTTTTCAATCTCATATTTCTTCTGAATATAATCAATCCATCTTCTCCAAACCATAATATATTTTTCTTGTGATTGATCCTTCAAATAGGCGGAGATTTTTGCCGTTTCTGCTAAATTAGAAACTTTAAGTATCCATTCTTCCAAAGTAGGCAATAAATTTTTCTTCCAATATTGCCCCACCAATAGTCTTGCAGCTGTTATAAGGTTCAACATCAAATTAGTTTCTCTAACATCAAAATCTACAATAATACTCAACAAAAATAATTGCGGAGTAAACGTTATCTTTTTCTTAAAAATCTTTTGAATATTCCACCAAATCTTAATCCAAAAAGCTTTAATATCTCTACAAGTCCACCAAATATGAAAATAAGTTGCATCTAAATTTCCACATCTCCAACATTTGGGCTGTAAATTCGGATACAAGTGGGACAACTTTTGGGGATCCAAATGCCATCTATAAAACATTTTATAAAAATTTTCTCTTAAATTTTGCGCCTGAGTAAATTTTACATTTCTAACCCATGTATCCAATAAAATCAGTTCTTGAATATTTTGCACCCATTTAATCATACAATCTTTAATTAATTCTGTTTCAGAATCCAATTCTATTAAAACATTATAAATTCTTTTTATATGAGTTCGACTTTGATCTTTAATCTGTTTTACCAAATTAACATTCTCTAGAGTAATACCGACCTTTTGATCTAAACTCCACCTCACTAACAATTGATTATAATAAAACCAAGAGTGTACAATATTTTCTTGCTTCAACTCACTCAATGACTTTAATTGCCAATCTTGCCAACCAAACTAAGTAATTCCTTATAAGAAATCTTATCCAAATTCACTCCCCTAGATACTCCCTCTATCATGTGTCCAGGAATCCTCCAAATTGGAATTTTATAATTTAACCTATAATAATATTTTTTCCAGACATGCAACAAGGCACTTCTCAAAATATGGGTTTTAAAAACCTGATCAACTTTTTTATCATAAATTAAATAAGCGTCCCATCCATATAATAAATCCCATCCCTCAAGAGAAAGAATATTTTTATTTGTTAAGTTGAGCCAATCACTAATCAAAGTTAAAGCCTCCTCTTTGTTGGTATTGTGCTAGACTGTGCTTTTATTATCTCATTTTTCAAAATTTCCCAAGCTTCTTGAGTTGTTTTCCCCTTGAGGATTCTCATCCATGGAATCCTTCCCAAGCCCTCTCTAAGTTTATTGAAATTAGCTTTCTTGAAGTCCAAGACTCTAGTTTGACTGTGTTCTATTGCTTGTGCTTCCATAATGTTGAATTCTAATATTGCATGATCACTTCCTCCCAGGGTTCCTATGGCTTCAACACCTTCTATCATTTCATCTCTGTTAGTGAGAATTAGAACCACAATGGCTAATCCTCTAGTTCCCTTCTCTACTTTTTGGAAGACAAAGTTGTCTGCTAGGTTTGCCAGGAACCTGTTTGATCTTCCACTTGGTGCAGAGTTTGTCTCCCAGTTGATGTCAGGGTAGTTAAAGTCCCCCATTACTATTGTGATGTGCTTCCTACATACCTTAGTTAGCTGACTAGCAAAAAGTTCATCTATTTCCTTTGTTTGGTTGGGTGGTCTGTAGTATACACCTATGGCAATGTCATTTCCCCCCCTTTTATATTGACCCAAATGCATTCAAGACAGTTTTTATCATTATTGTGCTCTATTTCTGTAGAGATGTAGTTATTTCTTATATAGAAAGCAACTCCACCTCCTCTTTTATTTGGTCTGTTTCTTTTAAATAATTTAAATCCCTCTAGCTGTGGGTTTCATGTGTGGGTTTCATCCCACCATGTTTTCATAATGGCAACAATATCATATCTGCCCTCATTAACCTGAATTTTTAGTTCACCCTATTTGCTGTTCATACTCTGTGCATTGATGTATAAACATTTGAGTCCTTTGTGACTGGCCCTGTGTTTACTTTCTACATAACCTGTGTGGTTCCTGAGTTCCCCTATTGTCTTACCACCTATTTGGTTAATGCACTTTGTGTGGCACTCGCTATTAGAGGCTTCATTTTGCTTGACAGCAAGGTTGGTATTTTTGTCCACACACTGATAGCCCTATCTTGTCTGAATTTGCAAATAAGACCACCATGTTAAGTCAATACCACGTTGCTGAAGAACTTGTCTGTCTTTAAGTTTTCCATCTTTGTCCAAAATATCTTTATAGATAACAACTTTGTCATAATTAATTAAATTTGGATAAGCAAAGGCTTCCAAAGGCTTCCATTGTCAAAAGCCACTCAGGTATTTTCATGTAGATTTTATGTTTAATTCTTTCCCACTCTGAAAGCAATACATTCCTTATGGCGTGATTTTGAAAATATTTATGTACTTTATTTTTCTCATACCACAAAAATGCATGCCAACCTAATTGCAAATCATGTCCCTCTAGATAAAGAAGTGGTTTATTTCTCAGTGCGATCCATTCTTTAAGCCAAAGCAAAATGGCTGCCTGGTAATAAAGTCTCCAGTCTGGGAGCCCAAAGCCCCCTCTATCTTTGGAATCTTGTAATAATTTAACTTTAATTCTTGCTTTTTTTCCTTGCCATATAAATTTCATTATGGTAGCATTTAATTCATCAAAAAATTTCTGACTCAATTTAACAGGGACCGTTTGAAATAGAAAAATTAGCTTAGGTAAGATGTTCATCTTGATGGTTGCTATCCTTCCTAGCAATGATAGTTGAAGATTTTTCCATTTCTTCAAATCCACTTTTATTTGTTTTAGTAGTCTCTCATAGTTGTCCTCTTTTACTGTTGTATATTTTGATGTTAAATGGATACCTAAATATTTAACTTTTTTAGCTATTTGAAGATTTGTCTTTTTAACAAGTTGGATTTTTTGATTGTCTGTTAAGTTTTTTGTTAGTACTTTAGTCTTTTCCCTATTTATTTTCAGCCTCGCCATTTCTCCAAATTTCTCTATTTTCTGCAGAAGTTTAGTGGCTGTTTCCAGTGGCTCCTCCAAAATAAAAACCAAGTCATCGGCGAAAGCCTGTAATTTATATTTCTGGTCTTTTATCTCTAGTCCTTTGATCTCCATGTCTTGCCTAATATTCCTAGCCAACACTTCCAATGTAAAAATAAATAACAAGAGAGACAATGGACATCTCTGTCTTGTGCCTTTTTTGATTTCTAAGCTGTCTGTGTAGTCTCCATTTAAAAGTATCCTTGCTGATTGTTTATTATAAATTGCTTGAATTGCATTTATAAAATTTTCACCAAACTCCATCTCTTTCAACTGTTGGAACATAAATTGCCAATTGAGATTGTCAAAAGCTTTTTGTGCATCGAGAAATATGAGTGCCAATGGTTTCCCCAGATGGTTTTCATAGTGTTCCAAAACATTTAAAATGATCCTTAGATTATTCTTTATCTGCCTTTTAGGCAAGAAGCCATTTGGGTCCGAGTGGGTGAATTCAGTCAAGAATTTCTTCATTCTTTCCACCACTATTGCAGTAAATATTTTATAATCCACATTTAATAACGATATTGGTCTATAATTTTTGATTTGTGTAAGATCAGTATCTTCTTTGGGTATGAGGGAAATACTGGCTTCTGTCCATGAATTGGGTATTTTTATCTCTGAAAGAAATTTGTTACAAAGGTCTTCAAGATCGGGCTTACTACATCTTGTAAAGCTAAGTAAAATTTTGCAGGGAG
The DNA here is from genome assembly GCF_016545835.1 of Crotalus tigris. Lineage (NCBI taxonomy): Eukaryota > Metazoa > Chordata > Lepidosauria > Squamata > Viperidae > Crotalus > Crotalus tigris. Next base: position 147,976 of record NW_024100522.1, read on the forward strand.
ACCATCGGGTCCCTGAGTTTTATCCTTCTTTTGCCTTTTTATCACCTCTGCAATCTCCATCATTGTTATCTTCTTGTTTAACATGTGTTGCATATTCTCTGATACCTTTGGGAGATTGGCTTCTTTTAAATAGTCCGGTATTGCCTCATTCGAGACCACCTCGGTCTTATAAAGTGTCTCATAGTAAGCTTTAGTAATTTTTTTAATTGCATCATTGTGGCAATGTAATTGGCCCTTTGAGTCTTGTAGCTTACTTATCAGCCTTTTTTCTCTTTCTTTTTTCAATTTGTATGCAAGCCATCTTCCCAGTTTATTGGCATTTTCAAAAAAATTCTGTTTAGATTGTTTAATCTGTTGTGCCCTTGTATCCATCTCCAGTAAATTTAATTTGTGATTTATTAATTCTGTTTGTGTCTTCAACTTTTTCTTTTGTGGATCATTTCGTAGCTCAGATTCCAAGTTACTAAGTTGTTCTTTCAGCCTAAGCTGTATTTGTTTCTTTTCTTTATTCTTTTTGACAATGTAAGTTATAGCCAAGCTCTAAAGTAAGCTTTTGCTATATCCCATACATTTTGAATGAAGGTTTTTCTTATTTATTTTAAAAAAATTCCATTTCTTTCCTTACTGATTGTAAAAATTCTTTTTTCTTTCAATATAGATTTATTCAACGACCATCTTAATTTCTTCCTAGTTCCTTTCCAAATCATTTTAATTGGATCATGATCTGCGCAAATATTAGGTTCTATTTCAATCTCCTGTATCATAGTCTTTAAATCATAAGAAGTCCATATCATATCAATTCTTGATCACGATTTATGCCTATTTGAATAAATTGTATATTGTGCTTTGTCTGGATTCATTTCTCTCCATGTATCTTGTATACATAATTCATCTTTCATTTTTAAGAAGGGTTTAGGTAGGTTATTTCCCCCCCTTTTCCCTTGTTTGTAGCTTTTATAATCCTGTTTTGCATCAGCTATTGCATTAAACTCTCCAAGTATACAAAGATTTTGATAGTTTAATTCCACTAGTTTGTCATGTAATTGATGGAAAAACTGAACTTGCTTCTCATTGGGGGCCTATATCGCAACCATAAAAATTTGTTTTTGATTCTATGTAATTTCCACGATTAATAGTCTCCCTTCATCATCAACATAGATTTGTTTTGGGTTCATCTTTTCTTTTATGTAAAGAGCTACCCCTCTTTTCTTTTGCGATGACAAAGAGAAATAAAGTTTACCTATTTTTTGGTTGTTCTAAAAATCTAAAGTGTTGTCTTTTAATACGCGTGTAAGGTCCCACCGCACTTTGCATCTTAAGAAGACAGAACTCTTAGAATAGTTCTTCTAACAGGCATCCTTTATTAAGAGAAAATGGTTGCAGGCGTTCTAGACAGTACTTGGGGTCCAAGCTCTCTCATTCAAGGTTTTAAGGGGTTCCCCAGTAGCCCCACCAATCATCCCCTTCTTCCAGCGACAGTCTCAGGCATTACACTCCCACCCCCTTTTCCTTACTGCCGGCTGGATGGAGACTTCAGAGAAAACTACATGAAAGGTAATAGCCCCATTGTTATGGTTAGTCCTTTTGGTGATACACACATCCAGTTCCTTTGAAGTGTACCGAAGGAAGTGAGGGCCATAAAGCCCCTTTGTTCACCCCCTTCCCTTCATCGTATGACAGAATCCATAGAAGACAGAAATGAGGTTTTCTATAATTGATAACTAGAGATGAAATATAATTGGATTCTGACATCCTGCCCCCTTAAAAAAAGACAGATCCACCTGAAAAAAAACAAAACAGGTATAAAAGTTAGTCAGGCTTGTTAGGATACTCTGTGTGAAACTTCTTTAATAGCTTCGGGTCTCTGATATGACGTTTATGGACCCACTCATTTTGTGAGGCAGGGAGGTGTTTCCAGGCAACTAGGTACTGAGTCACTCCATGATATCTCCTAGAGTCAAAGATTTCCTTTATTTCAAAATGTTGTTCGCCCTCCACCATGATTGGAGGTGGCGGTGGGGGATTTTTGGCCGTAAAGGTGACTGATGCTCTCTTTTCAGCAAGCTGCAATGAAAAATTGGGTGTATTTGCCTGAGATTTTTGGGTAATTCTAATTCTACTGTTACTGGGTTTATGATTCTTTTAATTGGAAAAGGCCCTATATATTTTGGTCCAAGTTTTTTACAGGGCTGTAGGGACTTTAGGTATTTTGTAGATAAGTACAAAATGAATGGTGTAGGCTCAATCCTTTTTTTATCGGCTTGTGCTTTGTATGCTTGCCTAGCTTCATCTAGTGCTTTTCTGACTATTGGCCAGGTGTTTTGTAATTGTTCCATCCATTCTTTTAGTGATGGGATCGCCGGTTCCTGTGGGGTTAATTCTGGCATGGGGTTGAAATTTTGACCAGTGGCTATTTGAAAAGAAGTGTAACCTGTGCTGGAGTGGACTGCATTATTGTAAGCAACTTCTGCGAAAGGGAGTAGGTCCGTCCAATTTGTTTGCTGAAAATTAATAAAACATCTTAAATATTGTTCAAGTACTGAATGACAACGTTCTGTTTGTCCATCTCCTTGTGGATGATGGCTAGATGTCAGTCCCTGAGTGGTTCCTAAGAGGGATAAAAATTCCTTCCAAAATCCAGATGTAAATTGCACTCCCCTATCAGAGATGATGCATTGGGGTGCCCCATGCAATCTGTAAATGTGCTGGACGAAAAGTTTTGCTAAGGCTTTTGCAGTGGGAATCTTTTGGCAAGGGATAAAGTGCACCTGTTTGGAAAACAAGTCCGTGACCATTCAGACAACAGTATTCCCATTGCTTTCTGGCAATTCCACTATAAAATCCATGGCTATTTCCCTCCAGGGGGCTGAGGGATTTGCCACTGTTTGTAATAGTCCTGGCGATTTCCCTTGCAACCTCTTTGCAGTGGCACATTTTGGGCAGCTGGCTATATAACTTTCTATGTCCTTTTTTATTGATGGCCACCAAAATTGCTGTTTAATTAAGTGTAAAGTTTTTACAAATCCAAAATGCCCTGCTGATTTTGTGTCATGGCAAAGCTGCATGAAAGTGACTCTTTGGGTTGTTGGTATATATAACTTTTCCCCTACCCAAGGCAACCCGTCTCTCATTGTGCACACATTTTTGTTTTTCTGGAACCATTCATCTGTCTCCAAACTTTTTCTTGTATCTGCCAGGAAATTCTTTCTCCCTGGTAAATGTTTGAGCTTAAATTGGAACTGGTGAAAATGCTGGGACCAGCGGGCTTGTTTGGGATTGAGTTTCCTGGGTGTTTTCAGGGCTTCCAAATTTTTGTGATCAGTCCACACCTGGAAGGGGATTTTGTTGTGTTCCAGGAACTGTCGCCATGTGAATAATGCCCAACGTATCCCGTATGCCTCCTTCTCCCATACGGGCCAGCGCTGTTCTGTTTCCGTGAGTTTTTGGATGGATATGCACAGGGTTGCAATACTCCATCATCATTTTCCTGTAATAGAACAGCCCCCACTGCCACATCACTTGCATCTGCCTGTATTACAAAGGGCTTATCCATGTCTGGGTGCCTTAGTACTAGTTCGGCAGAAAAAAGTCTCTTTAGTCTCTCAAACGCTGCTTGGCACTCCATTGTCCATGTTAGTGGCTGGCTAGGTTTTACTGAGGATGCTCCCTTCGTTTTTAGTAAGTTAGTGAGGGGAAAGGCTATGTGGGCAAATGAGGGGATGAATTGGCGGTAAAAGTTTGCAAAGCCCAGGAAACTTTGTAGTTGCTTTCTTGTGCGGGGTGGTGCCCAATCTAATACTGCTCTGACCTTCTCTGCGTCCATTTCAATGCCCTGGGGGGATATGCGATAACCTAGGTAGTCTATCCTTTCCTGGTGGAATTCACATTTTGAGAGTTTGGCATATAGGTGGGCGGCTCGCAGTTTCTTTAAAACCGCTCTGACAAGGTTGACATGTTCCTCTTTTGTTTCGGTGAAGATAAGAATGTCATCCAATTAAACAAGGACCCCCTTAAACAGGTGCTCCCTTAGAATGTCATTGATTAGTTGCATAAAGACTGCAGGGCCTCCTTTTAATCCAGATGGAAGACTTTGAATTGATAGCACCCCATGAGGCAGTTAAATGCGGTCTTCCATTCGTCCCCTTCCTTAATTCTCACATGATAGTAAGCTTCCCTTAGATCTAGTTTAGAAAAAAAAAATTCCCTTTCGAGAGGTGTGACAGCATGTCTTTCATGAGGGGCAGAGGGTATAGGTTGCTTTCACTGATTGTATTCAGGGCCCTATAATCTACGCATAAGCATAAAGAGCCATCCTTCTTCTCTCTAAAGAGGACCGGGGCAGCCACTTTAGGCTTGGCTGGCTCAATGAACCCTCTCTCTAGGTTTCTTTTTATGAATCTTTCCATTTCCTCCTTCTCCTTTCGGCTCATGGAGTATAATCTGGGCTTCGGGAGTTTTACCCCAGGCTTGAATTCAATGGCATAGTCTGTGGGTCGGTGGGGGGGGGGAGCTCATCTGCCCTCTCCTCACTGAAAACTTCAGCAAGGTCTCTGTATTCCTCTGGTATTTCTGTTAGTCCCTTTTTCTCTCCCATGGATGCTTTTTCTATTCTTGATTCTTGTAGCCCCCCCTTGGGGTTTTAAGTCCATAGGGTCCCCCTTTGGGAATTTGATTTCTGTCATCCTCCAATTTACCCAGGGGTTCCATTTTTTAACCATTCGATCCCTAGGATCATTGGGCATTCCATGCCTGGGGTCACCCCAAACGTTATGTCCTCCTCATGCTTGCCCAGGGGGAGGTGTATTGGTAAAGTGGCTAGGGTAGCTGGCACCCCCCGTGGTATGGATCCATCTAACTGGCCAAATGAGATTGGTTGTTCCAGTCTCCTCGACGGAATGCCCAGATTCCCCACTAGTGTCGGGCTAATGAGGCAGAGGCTGCAGCCAGAGTCTATTAAGGCTTTCACCTTCACGGCTTCGGGCATGGGGGGAATTAATATAGTCACTGTCTTGAGGATGGGTGCAATGCATCCACTTACCAGGGGTTCGTCCTCCGAGCTGTCATCTGAGGCATCCACCGGCCCTGCGGTGTAGGCTGGAGTTCTTTCCCCCTGATGAGCAGAGGTGGGGGGTTCTGCAATTTCCATCATTCTCATGGAAGTTTCTTTTGGCTTAGCTGAAGACTTTCCGGATTTGCTGATTGGGGATCTGTCTGGGTTGTGCTGGGGGGCTTTGGAGTGGCATTCTACAGCTCGGTGCCCTTCTCTTCCGCACTTGAAACACCCCATTTGCTTCTTGGCTGTAGCCAATGGTTTCACTGGTTCGTGTGTCAACTCAGGCGGGGAGCGGCTCCATTGTTTTCCTCAGTGGTTTCTCTTCAATATGTCGATCTCTGCTTCCTCTGCCAAGATGTACCATTCCTCAAGTTGGTGTCGGTCCCCTCGGGGCAGGCAAGCATCATATAGGTCATAATTTAGTCCATCTTTGAAATGGCTAAGGAGGATTTCTTGTGGCCAGTTCAGTTTGCTGGCAATGACTCGGAATTCTTGTGTATATTCAGCCACCGGGCATTTGCCTTGCCTCATCGTTTTTATCCTTTCACGGGCTTTGTGATCAGCCAGGGGTCTTCAAATCGTCTTCTCAGAGAGGACATGAAATGGTTGAAGTCGTTGAGTTCTGGGGCTTTGGAGCTGTGCAAGTTCACCACCCAATCTGCAGCCGATCCGTCCAGGGCAGATTGCACGATCCGGATGAGGGCTTTGTCGCTGGGGATGTCCCGCCCGTATTCCTCCATGTAGCTGAGGACTTGGGTTAGGAAAAACCCCAAGCGTGTTAGCTCCCCTTTGAATTTCACCTCCAATGGCGGACGTCTTGGAATGGATCGATGCCTTCGTTGTTGTTGGTAGTGTCTTCCGTCCAGATTGCCATCTGTGGTTCGGTAGGGGGTGGGGACTACTGGATCAGCAGATGTCCCGGGGCTGCAGGTTCCACTTCCCCCTCGGTGTCTGTCCCTTTGTGGCTCCAGGAACTGGGGCGGCCGTAGGGTTCAGGATTCTCCTCTCCTAGGGAGCTGAGAGTTCTCTTCATCAGGTTAATCGCTTTCTCTAGGATCCAGTCTGAGTACGGTGCCCAGCTTTCTCCCTCTTCACTTGCGTGCAGGGATTTCTCCATCTCCTGCTTCCATTCTGGTTGCTTGGTTCCCCGTCTCAGGGTCACCTTTCTTGATTCCTTTCCCCACTCACTTTTCTTTCCAACACCCATTGACCAGCGAGGCTTGTGGTCCCGTGTCTCCACCACTTCTTCTCCTGAGGAATCTGACCTCTTGGATCCCAACATCCGGCAAGGTTCCAGTTGGGGCAGCGGCTCTTTTTCCAGGGAGTTTTCCCCCTTTCTTGCTCCATTGTCTGACATGGTAATTTTTTGCAAAATCCCCCGGCAAGGGTCTCCCTTCCAGGTGGATTAATTTTGCAAGTCCTGTCTAATGTAAGGACCCACCCCACTTTGCATCTTAAGAAGACAGAACTCTTGGAATAGTTCTTCCAACAGGCATCCTTTATTAAGAGAAAATGGTTGCAGGTATTCTAGACAGGACTTGGGGTCCAAGTTCTCCCATTCAAGGTTTTAACGGGTTCCCCAGTAGCCCCACCCAATCACCCCCTTCTTCCAGCGACAGTCTCAGGCATTACACTCCCACCCCCTTTTCCTTACTGCTGGCTGGATGGAGACTTCAGAGAAAACTACATGAAAGGTAATAGCCCCATTGTTATAGTTAGTCCTTTTGGTGATACACACATCCAGTTCCTTTGAAGTGTACCAAAGGAAGTGAGGGCCATAAAGCCCCTTTGTTCACCCCCTTCCTTTCATCGTATGACAGAATCTATAGAAGGCAGAAATGGGGTTTTCTATAATTGATAACTAGAGATGAAATATAATTGGATTCTGACAATGCGTCTCTTGAAGATAAATTATGTCCATTTTCAATTTTTGTAGTCTATAAAATATTTTACTCCTTTTTGATGGGGAGTTAAGACCATTTATATTTGTTGAAAAAATTCTAATCTCCTCCATGATTTTAGTTGTATCTAGATCTCAATCTTCTAGGACAGGGCTTTTCAACCAATGGTTCGGGTACCACCTGTGGTACATTGGCACCTGGCAGGTGGTACATGACCATCCTAGAAAAGTGGTAGCAGGGGAAGGGAATGAGCATGCCACCAGGCGGGCAGGCATCTTGGTCAGCTGTGCCTTGGGGGGCACTTTTTTCAGTGCCATTGTAACTTCAAACAGTCACTAAGCAAACTGTTGTAAGTCAAGGACTACCTGTATTTTATCACTTTTTTCCTTTTTTTGGTCATCAAGTTTTTGACACCTTGCTAGGTGACTGGTGGTACTCAGATATTTCCATATCCTAAAAGTGGTACAATGGGTGAAAAGGTTGAAAAACCCTGTTCTAGGACAACTTATCTGCCTCTGGTCTTTGGGTCTTACATCTTTTTCTGATTGGGTCTTTTTGGGTACTTCCTCCTCCATTTGTTTCTCTGTTCCTGCATCCGTTGTTTCCTCTGGTTTCTTAGATTCGACATCGCCATTTTCCAGAAAAGCTCAATGATTGTTGAAAAATTCCTCTGCTTGAAGTGGGGTATCCAATCTATATCTTTTCGAGTCCCAAAAAATTAATAATCCTTCTGGGACCAACCATCTAAAATTCACTCCTTTATTAAACAATTTCCTTGTTAGAAATTGATATTCTCCTTGGGCTTCTCTTATTCTTTTGGGAATCTGTTTAAGAACTACAAGTTCTTTATCTTTATATTTTAGTGATTGATCTCTTATTGCTCTCAAGATCTCATCACGTGTAAATCTTTTAAGGAATTTTTACGTGGACCTCTCTAGGAGCTCTATATCTTCTTGCGTAGCTTGAATTGACTCTAAAAACCTGATCCATTTCTCATTTCATTTGGTCCATTTCCATTCCAAGTAATTCTGCCAATAGTTCACTCATCAACTCTAACAAGTTCTCATCCTTCTCTTCTATAATATTTTGGAATCTTAAGAAGTATGATGCTCTTTCCATCTCCATAACGGCCATGCTGTCTTCCAATTCTGCATTAGCTTGTGCCAATCTCTGATTTTCATCTTGCAAAGCTTCTAGTCTCTGATCAACCATTACTGACTTATCTTCTATTTTTTGCATTCTTTGTTGAATATCTGTATCACCTGTTGAAAGGTTTCCATTTTTTGAAGATCATTTTTCAAATCTTTGTAATTTTTTCCAAATCTTTTTTCATTTCCATTTTGGAATCTGTGATTGCTTGGAGTATCACTTGGGTATCTTTTTGTTGAGTTTCCTGTTGTAGAGATGTAGTAATTGATTTTGGGGGGGCTGGACTCACTGTGGTTGAGGCGGGGCTGAGGAGCCCTTCCTCACCCCTTTAGTCAAATTTGTAGCACTCATCTTTTAATTGTTGTATTTATTTATAATCCACTAAGGAGCCTGATGGCTAATTATAATCCACCAGACGGCCCGATGGCCAATTGTAATCCAGTGCCCTCCTATTATCAGGAGAAAAGGCCAGACATGATAACAAAATAATCCCAATGAGGAGATGATTAAAAAAAGAAAGGGAAAAAACCATCTAAAAGGGAAAGAGAATAGGAAAAAGAAACAAACAAAAGGAGCCAAGAAAAAACAGGGCAAGGTCTCAAAAAAAGGAGAAAAGTAGTGATGTATTTATGTCCAAAATGCAAGACCAAAAAAAAAGAAAGAACCTAGACATAAAGGGGAAAAAATAGAAAAAAAAACCATGAATAAGACAAAAATAAAAATTATATGAAAAAGAAAAAAAATTATAGGAAAGAAAAAAAACAGTATCCAATTTATAATCCAATTACAGATTTGCAAATTTATTCCACAGCCGAATAAAAACCAAAAATAATTTCCCTTCTTTTATCATTTTCTTTACTATAAGGAATATACAGCTGGCCAAAAAGGCCACACACACACACACACACACACACACACACACACAAATCTCTCTCAGTAACTTTTAAGAGATATAGGGATGTCTGGGCATGCAGCCAAGTGTCTGGGTGTTGAGCCAAGTATTGCAGCTAAATAAACAAAGTTGCCAGAGAACAAAGAGAAAAAAGTTACAATATGGCCACCAGGGGAGCACTGTCTCTTTCCCCAGACATTTAAATAAGGAAGGGAAAAAAGATTCAAGGGTGGAAACACAGTTTTAAAGTTCTTTAAAGCTCTAGTAAGAAAAAAAGCAAAAAGCAGTTAGGGTGGCTTTTCCCACTTAATATGTCTTTCCTTTCCTTCCAAAAATAAAATGATTTCTCCAATTAAAAAGTTTTAAAATAATCCAAATTAATTCTTCTTAGTAAATATCGCTTAAACCTCTGCTTGCACGGGAGGGGGTGGGGAACAAAAATCCTCCTCCTTCCTCCCTTCAGGCTTCCAGCTTCAAGTTAAAGACAGGCTATTCTTTTTCAGTAGAATCCATTTTACACAGAGAGAAGAAGCATAGTCTCACCCGCCCCGACTGCTTACTTTCCAAATCAGCTGTTTTCTATCTCCGGCGATCAGCTGTTAATGGTGGCTTGCATAAATGCAATCCACCTTTCTTTTGCTGGTTCCAGGGGCTGCTTTGGGTTTGGCAAACTGGCTACCACCGGCTCCCATTCCTCAAAGGTTCGCCCTTTGGTGGCCACCCCTCTAGGGTGGCATTTAGCCCAAACGGGCCCCCCAGTGGAATTTTGGACCTGGGGAATGGAGAATCGTTCCTCAGAGTCTACAGTCAGCGATGTCACCAGAAATCCCCCTCCTACTTTACTGTAATTTTTAGATACTATCATATTTAATATCTTCTTCATGGATTACTGCCTTGTTGTAGCGAAGGAGCTTGCATAACTCAATAAAGCTATGAGCTATGCTGTGCAGGGCCACCCAAGATGGACAGGTTATAGCACAGAGTTCTGACAAAATGTGATCCACTACAGAAGGAAATGGCAACCCACTCCTGTATCTTTCCCATGAAAACCCCATGGACAGTACCAAAAGGCAAAAAGATATGACACTGGAAGATGAGCCCCTCATATCAGAAGGTGTCCAATATTTTACTGGGGAAAAGCAGAAGTAGTGCCAGAAAGAGTGAAGTGACTGGGCCAAAGCCGAAAAGATGCTCAGCTGTGGATGCATCTGGTGGTGAAAGGAAACTCCAATGCTGTAAAGATCTTTTCTCTATAGGAACCTGGAATGTAAGATCCATGAATCAAGGCAAGCTGGACATGGTCATACAAAATGACAAGACTGAACATCGACATCTTAGGAATCAGCGAACTAAAAGTGACAGGAATGGGTAAATTTAATTGAGAAAACCATCAGGTGTACTACTGCAGGCAAGAATCCCTCAGAAGAAATGTAGTAGCCTTCATAGTCAATAAAAGAATAGGAAAAGCAATACTGAGATACAATCCCCAAAATGACAGAATCATCTCAGTGTGAATCCAAGGCAAACCATTCAATATCACAGTAGTCCAAGTCTATGCCCCAACCACTGGTGCTGAAGAGAATGAAATTGACCGGTTCTATGAAGCCTACAGCACCTTATAGAATCAACACCAAAAAATGATGTCCTTATCATCATGGGGAATTGGAATGCTAAAGTAGGAAGCCAAAAGATAACTGGAATAACAGGCAAGTTTGGCCTTGGAGTACAAAATGAAGCAGGGCACAGGCTGATAGAATTTTGTTAAGAGAATACAATGGTCATAGCAAACACTCTTTTCCAACAGCCTAAGAGACGTCTCTACAGCACCAGATGGTCAACACAGAAATCAGATTGACCATGTGCTCTGCAGCCAAAGATGGAGAAGCTCTATACAGTCAGTAAAAACAAGACCAGGAGCTGACTGTGGCTCAGATCATGAGCTTCTCGTTACAAAATTTCGGCTTAAATTGAAGAAAGTAGGGAAAAACACTAGGCCACTCAGGTATGAACTAAATCATATCCCTGATGAATATACAGTAGAGGTAACAAATAGATTTAAGGAATTAGATCTTCAGAGTGCCTGAAGAACTATGGATGAAGGTTCGCAAACAAGAGGTAGCAACTAAAACCATCCCAAAGAAAAAGAAATGCAAAAAAGCAAAATGACTGTCTGAGGAAGCTTTGCAAATAGCTGATGAAAGAAGAGAAGCGAAAGGCAAGGGAGAAAGAGAAAAATACACCCAATTGAATGCAGAATTCCAGAGAACAGCTAGAAGAGATAAGAATGTCCTCTTAAATGAACAGTGCAAAGAAATAGAAGAAAACAATAGAATAGGGAAAACCAGAGATCTCTTCAAGAAAATTGGAGATATGAAGGGAACGTTTCATGCAAAGATGGGCATGATAAAGGATCAAAATGGCAGGGACCTAACAGAGACAGAAGAGATTAAGAAGAGATGGCAAAATTACACAGAAGAACTATACAAGAACGAGCTTAGCATCCCTGATAACCATGATGGGGTGGTCACTGACCTTGAGCCAGACATCCTAGAATGTGAAGTGAAATGAGCCTTAGGAAAGCTGAGCAACAACAAAGCTAGTGGAGGTGACAGTATTCCAGCTGAGCTATTCAAAATCTTAAAAGACAATGCAGTAAAAGTGCTACACTCAATTTGCCAGCAAATCTGGAAAACTCAACAGTGGCCACAGGATTGGAAAAGGTCAGTTTACATTCCGATTCCAAGGAAAGACAATGCCAAAGAATGTTCAAACTATCGCACCATTGCACTCATTTCACATGCAAGTAAAGTTATGCTTAAAATCCTACAAGCTAGACTCCAGCAGTATGTGGATCGAGAACTTCCAGAAGTACAGGCAGGATTTCAAAGAGGCAGAGGAACTAGAGATCAAATTGCCAACATACTGTAAGGACCCACCCCACTTTGCATCTTAAGAAGACAGAACTCTTGGAATAATTCTTCCAAAAGGAATCCTTTATTAAGAGAAAATGGTTGCAGGCGTTCTGGACAGGACTTGGGGTTCAAGCTCTCCCATTCGAAGTTTTAAGGGGTCCCCCAGTAGTCCCACCCAATCACCCCCCTCTTCCAGTGACAGTTTCAGGCATCACAATCCCACCCCTTTTTTCCTTTCTGCCGGCTGGATGGAGACTTCAGATAAACTACATGAAAGGTAAATAGCCTCCTTTGTTATGATGAGGCCTTTTGGTGCTATCCACATTCAAACCCTTTGAAGTTGTACCGAAGGAAGTGAGGGCCATAAAGCCCCTTTTTTCACCCCCCTCTCTTTCTTTATGACAGAATCCAGAGAGGGCAGAAATGGGGTTTTCTATAATTGATAACTGGAGATGAAGTATAATTGGATTCTGACACATACGCTGGATCATGGAGAAAGCTAGGGAGTTCAAGAAAAACATCTACTTCTGCTTCATTGACTATTCTAAAGCCTTTGATTGTGTGGATCACAACAAATTGTGGCAAGTTCTTGAAGAGATGGAAGTACCAGACCATCTTATTTGTCTCTTGAGAAACCTATATGCGGGTCAAGAAGCAACAGTGAGAACTAGACACAGAACCACTGATTGGTTCAAAATTGGGAAAGGAGTCTGGCAAGGCTGTATTCTGTCACCATGCCTATTTAACTTATATGCAGAGCACATCATGAGAAAGGCAGGGATAGATGAATCAAAAGTTGAAATTAAAATTGCCGGGAGAAATATCGACAACCTAAGATATGCAGATGATACCACTCTAATGGCAGAAAGTGACAAGGAACTAAAGAGCCTCTTGATGTGGGTGAAGAAGGAGAGTGCAAAAGTTGGCTTGAAACTCAACATTAAGAAAACCAAGATCATGGCATCTGGCCCTCTCAATTCCTGGCAAATAGATGGAGAAGAAATGGAGGTAGTGAGAGATTTTATCTTCCTGGGCTCCAAGATCACCACAGATGGCAACTGCAGCCAAGAAATAAAAGACTCTTGCTCCTGGGGAGGAAAGCTATTGAAAATCTAGACAGCATACTAAAAAGCAGAGACATCACCCTGCAAATCAAAGTATGTATAGTTAAGGCCATGGTTTTCCCAGTTGCAATGTATGTGTCAGAATCTAATTATATTTCATTTCTATCTACCTACTCTGATGAAAAACCAATTCTTACTCTATTCTGGATTCTGTCATACTACGAAAGGGGAGGAGGGAAAGCATGGGAAGTTTATGACTCTCACTTCCTTCCTTAACTACAAAGTGACTGTTTGTGGATTCTCATCTAGAGAACTAACCATAACAATATGGCCATCGCCTTTCATCTCACTCCCCTTTTTGCCGGCAGTGAGGAAAAGGAGGTGGGAAATACAATGCCTGGGATCTGGGAAAAGAGGATGAGTGATCATGCTGATGGAGCGGATGACGGATTGAATGGCCTAGAAGAACTATGGGGTGGGGGCTACCTGTGAACATTTTAAACATTGAATGGTGGGAAAGGATTCCCCAGATCCTGTCTAGCATGCCTACAATCAGCTTCTCTTAATAAAGATCCCTGTTGGAAGAGACATTCCAAGAGTTCTGTTTTCTTAAGAAAACAGAACTCTTGAGGTGGGTCCTTACAGTATGGCTGTGAAAGTTGGACCATAAGAAAGGCTGAGCACAAAAGAATTGAGGCCTTTGAACTATGGTGCTGGAGAAGACTCCTGTGAGTCTCCTGGACTGCAAGGCAATCAAACCGGTCAGTCCTAGAGGAGATCAACCCTAACTGCTCTTTAGAAGGCCAGATCCTGAAGTTGAAACTCAAGTACTTTGGCCACCTAATGAGAAGGAAGGACTCACTGGAGGAGAGCCTAATGCTGGGAAAGATTGAGGGCAAGTTTTCTTGTTCATAGTATGGTTTAATATAGATTGTATCCTGGATCTTATTAGATGCTAGTTAGGTCATTTTACAAATTTATTTTAACCTGCCTTAAATTTCATTTGTTCATTACTTGTACTGGGTTTTGACCATAATAAACTGAAACAAACAAGCAGTTGTTCTGCTATAGGCTTGGTATGTGCTTATTTGGACAATTTCCCTTTGCACAATTCTACTTTCCAATATGGAGCACAATGTGCACTTGAAGTCAAGATATGTTGAATAGTTAAAACATTTTTAATGAATGCTCTGATATTTCTCTGCACACTTTTCCATTTTTCATTGAAATCCAGTTTGGCCATGAGGAAGTCCAAGTTCTTCCCTTTGAAAAGGAGTATGTGTCAAGCCCTCCCAGACTCAACATGCAGAAGGGGGGGAAGGAGAACGGTGCACTGGGGGGAAGAGGACAGCCAGCCCTGGCTTACCGGCTCCACGCAGCACTCCTCCCAGCATGGCATTGAGGATGGCGGAGCTCTGGTGGTGACGTCTGAACCACCAAACAGCTGATGTTTGGGATAACGCCGGATGGCTTTCAAAGCCACACCCATGAGGCAGAAGACGCCGAACCGGCTGACGAGCGGCTGCCAGACTGCTGGGGGGGGGGTGAAGCCTCCGAAGCTGCTGCATGCTGAATCCAATGCACAGGAGGGAGAGGGATGATTGGGGCAGCTGCCATGGGTTGTGTTAATTGTAGCCAGGTGCTGATTGGATTACTAGAGGGTGGGGTTGGTGGTTAGTTGGGCAGAGGGTGGTATGTTAATTTGCAAGTGCATTTAAACCATGCTGGGAGGTGATTGCTCCCAGCACAAACTTTGTTCAGCAAGGAGTTTTGTAAAGACTGTTCTGTTTTCAACGATACCTTGTAGTAAAGCTGCTGCTTCCTGAAATTGGTTGCTTCCGCGTCCTTTTTACCCAGGAGTATGGTAGGATCCTTGATAGAAAGTTTGCGCTCACCCCAAAAACCCCTTTACCCCTTCTCAAACCCAGTGTGTTTCCTGGGCCTTTCCTTTTCTATTTTTGAGCTATGGCAGAAGGCACTCAGGAAGTGGCTCTGGTTGGGCCAGAACCTGGGGCAGTACCAGAGGGGGCTTTGGAAGAGGACCCTCTAGTTGTTGACCAACCAGCGATACAGCCTAAGGTGATGGAGCCCAGCATGGTGGATCGGTCAGGTGATGCCCCTGAACTTCAAGAGGTGATAGCAGGTGGGACCACCCTGTCTGGGGAGTGGTGGCATAGCCAAGCAATAACTGGACTGACGGAGGGCCAGGCCCTTGGGCCTGGGGATGAGGGATGCTTGATGTTGCAGTAGCAGGAGTGACACAGAACAGAGGAAGATGAGGAGGACTGGAGCTACGCCACAGCTCCTGGGCAAACCACAATGGACATCCTACGTGAATAGTTTGGTGAAGGCGGGTACCAGGACTCTTCCTCCTGGCAACGGTGGGACTAGGGTACAGAATCAACCTCTTGGTCACAGCCTAGTTCCTCCTCTGGCCAACCAGCTATGGGACGCTTCCAGTTGGCGAGTCCAAAGCTGAAATTGGATCCCAGCTAGGAGGTGATGTATACCAGGGGAGGGTTGGCAGTCAAGGTCCCAGCTGACCTATGGACAGGCAACGCATGGGGGGAATCGGGAGACCATCACTTGTTCCACTAACGGCTCCTTCCAGGGGATCCGGGCCAGGTCCCAGAGCCCCAATCCCAAGGGGAGTAGGTACCGTAGCTCCTGGAGCTGGGTCCCTATTAGGTCCTTCTCCTGGGCCAGGATGCGGTGCAGGTCCGTGGCCTCAGGGAACCATCTGGGGACCCCCCCCTTACGACCACATTTGATGGGAACCCAGACTGGTTGGCCCTTTTCTTAGCCAAACAATAGGTCACATGGATCACTATGGCCACCTGTATCCATCCCAGTGGGCCATGGTAGAGGCTGTAAGAGCAGCCCTACTGGGGGGAGGCAGTGGAATGGGTGGCCGACTTACATAGTGACCATGACTGGGAACTGGCCAATGTTGGGTCATTTCTGGGTGCCCTTCGTACACGCTTTGAGGATGTGTCCAGAATATGGACAGCAGAAGGGGAATTGCTGGGAATCAAACAATGAGGCAGGACCACTGCAGAATACGTCCGGGACTTTAGGCGCATGCCAGTAAGCTACGCATGTGGCCGTAACGCCTATTGGTCCATCAATTTCAGGCGGGGCTGGATTAGAATTACCCAAAAACCTCAGGCAAATACACCCAATTTTTCATTGCAGCTTGCTGAAAAGAGAGCATCAGTCACATCTACGGCCAAAAATCCCCCCCCACCACCTCCAATCATGGTGGAGGGTGAACAACACTTTGAAATAAAAGAGATCCTTGACTCTAGGAGATATCATGGAACAACTCAGTACCTAGTTGCCTGGAAACACCTCCCTGCCTCACAAAATGAGTGGGTTCATAAACGTCATGTCAGAGCCCCGAAGCTATTGAAGAAGTTTCACACAGAGTATCCTAACAAGCCTGACTAAATTTTTTACTTGTGTTTTCTTTCAGGTGGATCTCTCTTATTTTTAAGATGGGCCGGATGTCAGAATCCAATTATATTTCATCTTTAAATTATCAAATATAGAAACTCCCAATTCTGCCTTCTCTGGATTCTGCCATAAGAGGGAGAGAAGGGGGAGAGCAAAGGGTCTTTATGGCCCTCACTTCCTTCAGTACACTTCAAAGGGCTGAATGCTGAATGTGTGTTTATTGTGACCTCTAAGCGTTAACATATCAAAGAAGGGTAATTGCCTTTCATGTAGTTATCTGAAGTCTCCATCCAGATGGAAGAAAGAAGAAAGGGGGTGGAATTGTGATACTTGAAACTATCACTGGAAGGGGGTTTGATTGGGTGGGACTACTGGGGAACCCCTTAAAACCTTGAATGGGAGAGCTTGAACCCCAAGTCCTGTCTAGCATGCCTGCAACCACTTCTCTTAATAAAGGATTCCTGTTGGAAGAATTATTCCAAGAGTTCTGTCTTCTTAAGATGCAAACTGGGGTGGGTCTTTGCATCTTAAGAAGACAGAACTCTTGGAATAATTCTTCCAACAGGAATCCTTTATTAAGAGAAGTGGTTGCAGGCATGCTAGACAGGACTTGGGGTTCAAGCTCTCCCATTCAAGGTTTTAAGGGGTTCCCCAGTAGTCCCACCCAATCAAGCCCCCTTCCAGGGATAGTTTCAAGTATCACAATTCCACCCCCTTTCTTCTTTCTTCCGTCTAGATGGAGACTTCAGATAACTACATGAAAGGCAATTACCCTTCTTTGATATGTTAACGCTTAGAGGTCACAATAAACACACATTCAGCATTCAGCCCTTTGAAGTGTACTGAAGGAAGTGAGGGCCATAAAGACCCTTTGCTCTCCCCCTTCTCTCCCTCTTATGGCAGAATCCAGAGAAGGCAGAATTGGGAGTTTCTATATTTGATAATTAAAGATGAAATATAATTGGATTCTGACATCCGGCCCCTCTTAAAAATAAGAGAGATCCACCTGAAAGAAAACACAAGTAAAAAATTTAGTCAGGCTTGTTAGGATACTCTGTGTGAAACTTCTTCAATAGCTTCGGGGCTCTGACGTGACGTTTATGGACCCACTCATTTTGTGAGGCAGGGAGGTGTGTCCAGGCAACTAGGTACTGAGTTGTTCCACGATATCTCCTAGAGTCAAGGATCTCTTTTATTTCGAAGTGTTGTTCACCCTCCACCATGATTGGAGGTGGTGGGGGGGGGATTTTTGGCCGTAGATGTGACTGATGCTCTCTTTTCAGCAAGCTGCAATGAAAAATTGGGTGTATTTGCCTGAGGTTTTTGGGTAATTCTAATTCTACTGTTACTGGATTTATGATTCTTTTAATTGGAAAAGGTCCTATATATTTTGGTCCAAGTTTTTTACAGGGCTGTAGGGACTTTAGGTATTTTGTAGATAAGTACACCATTTCTCCTATAATGAATGGTGTAGGCTCAACCCTTTTTTTATCGGCTTGTGCTTTGTATGCCCGCCTAGCTTCATCTAGTGATTTTCTGACTATTGGCCAGGTGTTTTGTAGGTTTTCCATCCATTCTTTCAGTGAAGGGATCGTTGGTTCTTTTGGGGTTAACTCTGGCATAGGGTTGAAACTTTGGCCGTTGGCTATTTGAAAAGGAGTGTAGCCTGTGCTGGAGTGGACTGCATTATTGTAGGCAACTTCTGCAAAAGGAAGTAAGTCCGTCCAATCACTCTGTTGGAAATTTAAAAAACATCTCAAATATTGCTCAAGTACCGACTGGCAGCGTTCCGCTTGTCCATCCCCTTGAGGGTGGTGGCTAGATGTCAATCCCTGAGTGGTCCCTAAGAGGGATAAAAATTCCTTCCAAAATGCAGACGTAAATTGCACTCCCCTATCAGAGATGATGCGTTGGGGTGCCCCGTGCAATCTGTAAATGTGCTGGATGAAAAGTTTTGCTAAGGCCTTTGCAGTGGGAATTTTTTGGCAAGGGATAAAGTGCACCTGTTTGGAAAATAGGTCCGTGACTGTCCAGATAACAGTATTCCCATTGCTTTCTGGCAATTCCACTATAAAATCCATGGCTATTTCCCTCCAGGGGGCTGAGGGACTTGCCACTGGTTGTAATAGCCCTGGCGATTTCCCTTGCAACCTCTTTGCTGATGCACAGGTTGGGCAGCTGGCAACATAACTTTCTATGTCCTTTTTTATTGATGGCCACCAAAATTGCCGTTTAATTAAGTGTAAAGTTTTTACAAATCCAAAATGCCCTGCTGATTTTGTGTCATGGCAAAGGTGCATGAAAGTTAGTCTTTGAGTTGTTGGTATATATAACTTTTCCCCTACCCAAGGCAACCCGTCTCTCATTGTGCACACATGTTTGTTTTTCTGGAACCAGTCATCTGTTTCCAAACTTTTTCTGAATTCAATCCCAGTTTGGCTGTCCAGTTGTGGTTTTATTTTGGCTTGGGTTCTTGTGGTTACTGGTGCTGCCAGTTGTGACTCTGCCATTATTGGTCTAGAGTCTGTGGTTCGTGCGCTGTTATATTGAGGCATGCGAGATAGTGCATCTGCCAGGAAGTTCTTTCTTCCTGGTAAATGTTTGAGCTTAAATTGGAATTGGTGAAAATGCTGGGACCAGCGGGCTTGTTTGGGATTGAGTTTCCTGGAAGTTTTCAGGGCTTCCAAATTTTTGTGATCAGTCCACACCTGGAAGGGGATTTTGTTGCCTTCCAGGAACTGTCGCCACGTGAGTAATGCCCAACGTATCCCATAAGCCTCCTTCTCCCATAAGGGCCAGCGCTGTTCTGTTTCCGTGAGTTTCTTGGATGTATATGCACAGGGTTGCAATACTGCATCATCATTTTCTTGTAATAGCACAGCCCCCACTGCCACATCACTTGCATCTGCCTTGTATATGAAGGCTTGTCCATGTCTGGGGCCTTAGTACTGGTTCGGCAGAAAAAAGTCTCTTTAGTCTCTCAACGCTGCTTGGCAATCCATTGTCCTGTTAGTGGTGGCTAGGTTTTACTGAGGATGTTCCCTTCGTTTTTAGTAAGTTAGTGAGGGGCAAGGCTATCTGTGCAAATGAGGGGATGAATTGGCGGTAAAAATTTGCAAAGCCCAGGAAACTTTGTAGTTGCTTTCTTGTGCGGGGTGGTGCCCATTCTAATACTGCTCTGACCTTCTCTGGGTCCATTTCAATGCCCTGTGGGGATATGCGATAGCCTAGGTAGTCTATCCTTTCCTGGTGGAATTCGCATTTTGAGAGTTTGGCATATAGGTGAGCGGCTCGCAGCTTCTTTAAAACCGCTCTGACAAGTTTGACGTGTTCTTCTTTTGTTTCGGTAAAGATAAGAATGTCGTCCAAGTAAACAAGGACCCCCTTAAACAGGTGCTCCCTTAGAACGTCATTGATTAATTGCATAAAGACTGCAGGGCCCCCTTGTAATCCAAATGGCAAGACTTTGAATTGATAGCACCCCATGGGGCAGTTAAATGCAGTCTTCCATTCGTCCCCTTCCTTGATTCTCACGCGATAGTAAGCTTCCCTTAAGTCTAGTTTAGAAAAAATTTTCCCTTTCGATAGGTGTGACAGCATGTCTTTCATGAGGGGCAGCGGGTATAGGTTGCTTTCACTGATTGTATTCAGGGCCCTATAATCCACGCATAAACGTAAAGAGCCATCCTTCTTCTCTCTAAAAAGGACCGGGGCAGCCACTTTAGGCTTGGATGGCTCAATGAAACCTCTCTCTAGGTTTTTTTTTAATGAATCTTTCCATTTCCTCCTTCTCCTTTGGGCTCATGGAGTATAATCTGGGCTTCGGGAGTTTTGCCCCAGGCTTGAATTCAATGGTACAGTCTGTGGGTCGGTGGGGGGGAAGCTCATTCGCCCTCTCCTCACTGAAGACTTCAGCAAGGTCCCTATATTCCTCTGGTATTTCTGTTAATCTTTTTTCCTCTCCTATGGATGCTTTTTCTATTCTTGATTCTGGTAGCCCCCCTTGGGGTTTTAAGTCCATAGGGTCCCCCTTCGGGAATTTGATTTCTGTCATCCTCCAATTTACCCAGGGTTTCCATTTTTTCAACCATTCCATCCCTAGAATCATTGGGCATTCCATACCTGGGGTCACCACAAACGTTAAGTCCTCTTCATGGTTGCCCAGGGAGAGATGTATTGGCAAAGTGGCTAGGGTAGCTGGCACCCCCCCTGCTAGGGATCCATCTAGCTGGCCAAATGAGATTGGTTGTTCCAGTCTCCTGGATGGGATGCCCAGATTCCCCACTAGTGTTGGGCTCATGAGGCAGCGGGTACAGCCAGAGTCTATTAAGGCTTTCACCTTCACAGCTTCGGGCAGGGGGGGGATTAATATAGTCAC